>NW_010973092.1:19464138-19491154 GCF_000737465.1 Haliaeetus leucocephalus | reverse complement strand
GGCCCGGCCCCGGGCCGCGGTCCGGCCCGCTGGGCTGTCTCGAGTTCTGGGTGGGTTTTATTGCAGCGGGGTGTTAACCGGGGGGCAGCAGCAGGCGGTGGGTGAGGAGGGGATAGCGTGTTCCACACGGCTGGGTCTGTTTTCGAGGAGTTTTATCGTAATGGGGCTCGATTCCTCACACACACCCACCCCGTGTGAAAGCTGACAGCGGAGGTCAGGCTGGGAAAGGCAGGTGAAGGCCATTTGTGGACGGGCACCGACACCAAATCCTGCAGCTACCTGCGCTGGACGTGCTTGCCGCTCTGTCCTGGGCCAAGACAGAGCAGGTCTCGTTTTCGGACATGGTGCTTGCTTGCTCTGACCGGGCCCTTGTGGCCTTACCCACTCACAGAGTGTGACTAGGCCAAGTGTCTTGAAGAATTAGCAAAATATTTATGTCTTGGTGTGGTCCCTTTTGCGTTAAGATTAAAAAACTCATTCTCAAGCCAGAAAAAGGGATAGTGCTTTCAGAGTTCTCCAAAATATTGATTTGTACGTGGAAAGTTGTGGCCGCTGCAAGAAAACTTAAGAGTTGCTGCGAAATCTCGACTGCAGATTCTTCAAGGGATGTTGTAGGTCATTTGTTGCTGACCACACATAAAGCTTTGAGAAATGGGGTTAATGTTTATCTGCTGCTGTTCATTGAAAGCTGAAGGTTCAGAGTTAATTTGCTGAAATGTCTTTTGCTTGGTAGCATATTTGTAGGCTATTTTGTGTGAGTGAAATAGCTCAGTTCTGGTAATACAAAGCAGGGTTATGCCAGGTGAGTGAGCGTAGTAATTGGGTTTTTTATTGCAACCTGAATATTTCTCAAATTATTTCTTAATTTGCGCTTAAGTTTTAAAAAGAAAATGTTGTAGTAGGACTGTGTCACTTCAGAAGTTGTCTACCTTTGAAAGTCTTGGCTTGAAGATTATTTAATGTTTAAAACTAAATTTTCATTAGAACGTCTTTATTTTATAGACATTCTGGAATGGCCTCAGTCAAAACGTTCTCAGAGCAGCATCCAGCAGAAAATATGCGTAAGTGTTTCCTTGTTTTTTCATGTTTGGCTGTTTGATATTTATATTTACTCTTCTCCTGATACCAGAACTGATTATTGGAGTCAAGAGATGGAGTAATGGAGCAAAACCAGTAAGATAAAACTAGAACCTATGCATATCAGTTTTTCTAAGGCTGTTTCTTTATCTCTCGTTTTTATTCCAAGGGGAACTTTAAGAATTGTTCTTCCTCCCTTTTCCCACCACCAGCAGCATCCACAAAATGTGGATTGTTGAGATTTGTTTGATTAAGAGAAAACCAAACAAACAACACAAAACCAACCAAACAAACAAGAATACCCCAAACGTTGGTGGAACAACTTGTTTTAGACTGGCATGAAATGAGGGTAATGAGTGGCTCCATTTCACTACAGATAAAATTTATTTCAAACAGCTTGTGCATTTTATTCACTTGTTTTTCTTGTTGCAAGGTAATGGGAAAAGAGTAGCAGTTAGTTGTGTAACTTAGTCAGATGTTTTGTGGCTGATGCTGATTCAGGACACAGAATGGGAAATGTGTTTGTGTTGGGAAAACTGCCCAGTTCTGGTTAGTACAGAGAAAAAACGAGCAATTGCACATTTTCAAGATCGCTGCTTTATGTTACCTGAGCTGGAGTAAGAGCGACTTGGCATCTTGGGGAGTGAGAAGGTGATATCCTCCTGGTAATAAACGTGTTCCTGCTCTGCCTTCAGTATGCTTTCTTCATCCCAGGACATGGCCTTGTTTATAAGGCAAAACTATGATTCAGGAGTTCTCTCCAGCTTTGAAAGGGGTAGTACACACTTCCTAGAAAGAAGGAGGAGATTCAAATTTGTCTTGTATAAGGACCACTCCCATTTTCAGAATTAAATTAGTTTGTTGCTCCTCAGGATCAAAAAGATGGTTATCTTTGGCTCTGGCTCAGAGAAACCTATGTATGGGTTAGTAATTTGTTGTCTTTGTGTATTCTTATCTTCATGCTAAGAGGTGATAAATAAACCAATACAATTTATTATTAGCGTTTTGACTCCAGGTGGATGTTTTCAGCATGTTCTAACATCAGAAGTAACCCAAAACAAGTCCGGGAAACTTCATGTGTGTAGGGGCGAAATTAGTTATGGCTTTGTTTTATGTCAAAATCTTAAGGGATGTGGAGAGTATATGTTATACAGATTATTCTGGTGAAGAGTAGTGTTTTATATGTTTAAATAAACAAGCAGGGATTTAGCTATAAGTGTTCTGATTGAATACAGAGGCACAAGGTTAAATTCCTGTATGGGGCAGAGAACAGCTTAGGTCAGAATACAACATGTATTCCACATCTGGTGGAAGAAATCACATTGTCTTGTCTTCAGGATAGAAAGTTTTTTTGCTATCTAGTTAGTTATTTTCCTTTAGTAGTAATTTTATTTTTCCTATGATATTCTTTACAGCTCAGAAGCAATTAAAGGTGCTGTTATTGGAATTGATTTGGGTACAACAAACTCCTGTGTGGCAGTTATGGAAGGAAAGCAAGCAAAAGTAAGTAAAAAATGAACACCAGCTTGCAGTAACGGTATTAGAAGTTGAATGTCCAAATTAGCATTTTCAGAGGCAATGTTTTTTGATGGCATCCTGTTACATTTTTTGTATAGGTGCTGGAAAACTCCGAAGGTGCCAGGACAACACCTTCAGTTGTTGCATTTACGGCCGACGGCGAACGCTTGGTTGGAATGCCAGCAAAGCGGCAGGCAGTAACTAACCCACACAACACCTTCTATGCTACCAAGCGTCTCATCGGGCGGCGCTTTGATGACTCTGAAGTGAAGAAGGATATGTAAGTGAGGGTGGAGAGCAATGCCATTTCCAGCAGAAATGGTGTATACAATGGTGTATAACACGACCTGTTTTAAAATATAACCCGCTTTTGGGTGAAATAGTTATGCATTCATGTCTCAAAGGTTCATTGCTTATGTTGTGAGGGCCAAGCTGCATTTTGCTATGTTAGTTACTGATCTTTTTAGGGTTTTCGGAGAAGTCTAAGGTCTACCATTTAGTCTCTCTTCCCCCACAGCCTTGCTGATGCTGTGCAAAATGGTCAGCATCTACCAAAAAAGACTTCTGTCATTCTTGAGGCGTTTACAATCAAAGCTGTATGATCATACCTAAGGCTTGTGATTAAATGGTGTAGCTGATTAAAAGCAGTAGTAGTATATTGGTACTTTTGGGACTCCCTGGATCTGAGGCTACTCTTGGCAAGTTCAGTATTCTTTGTCTAGAACTTGTACATGTTCATCTGCTGATACTAATTGTAGGGGGTTTGTGCTGTATGCTGATACGGAAATCAAGTGTGGAATTCTTCTGTTTTTTAGTAAGAACGTTCCATTTAAAATTGTCCGTGCCTCCAACGGTGATGCCTGGGTAGAGGCTCATGGGAAACTCTATTCTCCAAGCCAGATCGGTGCCTTCGTATTGATGAAGATGAAGGAAACTGCAGGTTGGTACAGTTTGGTCTTTGCCATCTGTGCACACAAGTGTGACCTTGGTACTGGGCCATGGTAAAGGGAAGTGGCTGCAGCCATACAGATACTTTTTTGGCATGGGAATCCTTATACAGCAGGCCCTTATATGGGGCGGATCGTGGAAGGGTACAGTGATGGGCTGTTACAAAGCCTCAAGGAAGATCCCTGCCTACCTCAGTCTGGGATTTTTGGCAAGATGTTTGTGCTTTACTTAAAACATATTCTTACCAAAATTGAATACCAATTGAGTTGATACTCAATTTGAATTGAATTGAATGCACACTTACTCAGAAGGGGGAGCTCCTTTTCCTTGTAAACTGCAGTCCTTGTGCCTCCCAGGCTGCAGCTGAGCATGGGCTGTGGCAGCCAGAGTTCTGAGTGGCTTTGTTCTTATCCAACTACAAGATATGTAGCAGGAAAGGGAGTGTTCAAGGGACCCAATTATTGGCCTGAATTAATAGCTTCTTAGCCAATGGCGAGTTTGAATCTTCACTAGCAGAGAATATCTGTTGGCCTGGAGATTTTTTTGTCTCGTTTTGAATTCCTAATGTAGTTTCTGGGGAAACTGAGTAAAATACACAGCAGTAATAGTCATTAGCTGCCTTCTGCAGTCTCAATTGGTAAATGTGTATACAGTGGTAGGTGTTTGGAGGGCAGGACTAAAGTTTGTTACTGAAGCTTCATCCAAAGATGATATTTTTTTCAGTATTAGGTCCTGGATGTTTGCTAAAGCTCCACCCAAGAGTAAAATATGAGTATGTGGTATGTGAGCATCTAGATGTGATGAATCTGGCTTACCCTGAGGATGGTGTTCCTCTGCCTTAAGCAGGGGTCTGCTTCCTGTAGGTTTGTTGGCTTTTGGCCTGGATGCTACATGAATTGAACTATGGAATGATCTGGCTTTGCAAGCAACGCAGAATAATGCAGTATGTAAGGTCTGTGTGGGGCTAATGCATAGGTGTAAATCCTGTCTGGATTCTCACTGCATCATGCACATTCTTATTTTTCAGCAGGTCTGAATCTGCGTTTGATGACATCCTTCTCTCTTTTTTGAGAGAAGTTTGTGGCCTTAAGTTAGGGCGTAATACATATTTTTCCTGACTTGCTATCTCAAACGCCTGTAAAGTTAGTATATATACGTTATTTGTACCATATAAAGATTACCTACAGCAGACTCTATGAAGAGGACAAAAATAAGTAAGTTTTAAGTGCATCACATGTTGAACACGCCAAAGAAATGGAAAATAACTTCACACTCACACACTAAAAAGACAAGCTCTCAGGTGAATTCTCAGACTCACTAGTGGCTTCCAGTTACTGATTGAATTGCAGAGGTGCTTTGCTGTTCCGTCAGAAATCCACAAACTATTCCATGTTATGTGGAAGGACTTGATTTCTGCACAGCTCCCTCTACATTTTCCCAGAAAGCAGCAGGTTCTTGAGCAGCAAGCCTGTCTTCCATTCTTAGTTCAGGAAAATGATTTCAAACTACACGGTAATAATATTGTTACTCATCTTATAAATATAACTTTCTGTTTTGTCTCCTTTTTCCTCCAGAAAATTACCTGGGACATTCAGCAAAGAATGCTGTGATCACAGTCCCTGCTTACTTCAATGATTCTCAGAGACAGGTATTCATCAAACTGTAAGATTTTGGGGGCTTATAAATTGCATTGTTTCTCTCAGTACTTAGCACTCTTACTCTTTTTTCCTCAGGCTACGAAAGATGCTGGGCAGATTGCTGGCTTGAATGTTTTGAGGGTGATTAATGAACCAACAGCAGCTGCACTTGCCTATGGTCTGGACAAGTCTGAAGACAAAGTGTAAGTGCCTGTTCAAAACACCTACCCTCTCTTAAATAAGCATGCTGTAATTTGCTTTGTAAATGCCTCTTCTGCTTTCTGTTTTTTAAAATCATTGGTTGGGATTCTGCCAAAGTAGACTCACAGCCTTGAGTCAGTGCTATGTAATGTCACCTCTGTTCTATGCCAACCATACTTGTTAAAGGAAGTGAGTTCATAACTTGCAGCTATAACTTAATTTAATTGACACTCAGCTTTGATAATTATGTTGCCTACTGGTAGCAGTGATAGCTGTGGCTAAGGACAACTGGGTGAGAGGCTGTCACCATTGGTGCTAAAGTGTAGCATGAGAGATGTGCTGAGGTTTGGTGCCTGCTATCCACAACTTGCATCATTTTCCCTGACTGCATTCAGCCACTGTTAAGGGTGGTTATATAAATGCAAGTTTTTTGTTACAGATTTTGTATTTCTGATGTGGATTATAGTGCTGCAAAAGCCTCACATTTTGAAAAACATATTTCATAATGGTACTGGTGTCCCTGCCCTTGTCATTGGATGCTAGTGTGTCTTTTTTTGACAGAGGAACTGCCCTCTCTGAAATAATGGATGAGGTTAAGCATCATGCAGCACATCTTTCAGAGAAGACTTCCACATGGACTCGAGTGCTCAAGGAATGCATATACTGTATAATTTGTTTACTGCTGTCTTTAGAGAGGCTTTTAACTTTTGTCAACAAGCAACATGAATTCTGCATACTTCATCTCCTAAGGAGAGTGATTTTTGAGCCACACAGCTTTGTCTAGAAAGTAATGTTTTTCTGCATCTGTTCTTGCAGTATTGCAGTCTACGATTTGGGTGGTGGCACTTTTGATATTTCCATTTTGGAAATCCAGAAGGGAGTCTTTGAGGTGAAGTCTACCAATGGTGACACTTTCTTAGGTGGAGAAGATTTTGACCAGGCTTTGCTACAGTATATTGTTAAAGAGTTCAAGAGAGAGGTAAGGTATCTCATCAGAATTTAACGTTGTGTTACATTGTTTTTCAACCTCAATTAACTTCTATAGAAGAACAGGAATTATTTTTAAATTATTAGGACTTGGTTTGTAATCTATGGCACAGTTGAAATTTAATAGTATTAGACACCTGTTAGCCTGGCTTCCAGTTCTTACACTTGTTTTCTTGAGGTGGAATATTCCTCCCCTGAAAGACATAGAATGGCAGGACTTCTGCCTTTTTTTCATCTAGTGTAGCAGGACTGTCCTATACACTATCCTATATTCTGCTTACTTTTAATAATAAAAATCTGTGGTCCAATTGACTGTGTCAGCACAGATGCATACAGTACAGGGTTGGCTGCAGGAAACTGCAATGTAATTCCAACTCCTTTGCCAATCCAGTTTTGCCTTCATATTCTGTGATGCAGCAGCTTTTCCAAGCTTTAATTGGTTACTTACTGTATAATCACTATCAGAGCAGAGTGGGCTAGCAGATGTTTTTGAAATGGTAAATATATTTGCCAGAAGTGAGAGAGATCAGCGAAAGTGCACGTATTGGGCTGTACTTCTACAAACATCTTCACAGTCAAGAGTGATAGGAAGGTGAACTGCAATGAAGAAAACTTCTCCATGACTCCTGTGCAAAAGCTGAGAGTCTGTTAACCCATATTGTTTGTTGCTTAGATGGGTGTTGACCTGACGAAAGACAACATGGCCCTTCAAAGGGTGAGAGAAGCGTCAGAGAAAGCAAAGTGTGAGCTTTCATCATCTGTGCAGGTAGGTGGCTGGGTTCAAAGCAGTCTGGTGAAACATTTTGATACACTGAGTTTTGCATTATTTTGGTTTACAAAGCTCTATGAAATTGCTTTTTTCTTGTGGCACAACAAGCTTCTGTGCAAACAAATAGCATCACTTTAACAGAAAGTCCTTTAGCAGGGTAGACTGTTTAGGAGCCCAGTTAGTTGTTGGAAGCCAAGAATGTTAGCGGGTGCTGGGTTTTGCCTTTCTTCTGGCACCATGTTTTCTCATCTTGCAGGGAATGTGACCTTGTTCCCAACTTACTATGTATTTGAGAAGTATGATGGGCGTCAGGGAATTTAGCTGCAGCGAGTACTGCTGAGTTACTGGAAGCCCTTGCAACTTTGTGCAGGCAGTTTCAAAATCTTGGTGCTACTCATTCCACTGAAACAGCTAATTTGTCTAATAACAAGAAATCATTTCCATAAGGAACCTTTACATATTTCCCTATAGAAGTGTTGTCTAGACAATGGGCAACATATAACCCCTTTTTTCCACTGCTTTGTATATTAATGCATTCAAGCATGTCCTTTATTCACTACTGAATAAGGAGCTGGAGAAGCAGCAAGTTGGGGGTGTAATAGTCTTGCCTAAGTGAAATTAAGGTCAATTATATAGTAATTGAAATGGGGGCACTGCCAGTTTCTAGGTTCTGAATAAACATATTTTTTTTTGATGGTGGTCTTTTTGTTGGCCAGTGGGGAGCTCATAGCAAGGAGTTTAGGCCAGTCACAATGGATGCATAGTTCTGCCAGAGACATAGCAGGCTCTGTTTTACTAGCTCAAGAGTTGGCAAATACAGCCTGTTCATACCAGGAAAAACTGAATTCCTTAACTCTTTAGCAGTGAAGGGAAAAGAGCTTGCTTTTGGCCCTATTTTACCCTAATATTTTTGACCATGCTATTTATAAAGTGAATGCGCACTTCTAGTCAGTAACATGGGGTTAATTCTTGTTGTGTAAACTTAATCTCTAGAGCTTAAAGCATTAATGTTTTTAATGCTTTGCTTTGTAGTATCTTTTGATGTCAGCATGACTCAGCACTTGAACAAGATGGTTTCAGTATAAGGTTTGCTTTAAAAATCCAGCATGTGAGTTTGTAAGATGATTCACAAATAGCCATGAAAAGGGGGGATTATGGTCCCTGGCACTGATGAATTTTGTGTGAAATGGCAATGGACTGGCTGTCAAACATGAGTTGTTCGCATTTAGAAAACAGTCATGAGTCACTTCCTTCAAGTAGCTTACCTTACATGAAATGTTAGTCATTTGGCAAAATCTTTTGGAACTCTGAAGATGGGCTTTCTTCTGTGTTGTGCCAGAGGAAGAGGATTAAGGTTGTCACTTCTAATGTTTCAGCTCTTATCTCCTGGCTGTGATAGAAATTAAATTGTTTTTCTTAACAATAAAAGACCTCAGAATAACACAATATTAAAATTGGAACTTAACAGCTGTAACCATGAGATGTATAACAAAGTAATTTTTCTATCTGTTTCTGAAATGTCAAACATATAGGTATGCCTTTTGCCACTTAAAGACTGGGCTGCAGAGTGAGCGGGCACATAGATGCTTCAGTATGGGCAGAATAGAACCTGTAACTTGATCTAAAACCTGTATGTAGCTGCCTTATTTTCCATTGCTGTTTTTCACTTCATGTCTGATTCTGTGCTGCAGACTGATATTAACTTGCCATACCTTACTATGGATGCCTCTGGACCAAAGCACTTGAACATGAAGCTGAGTCGCTCACAATTTGAGGGCATTGTAGCTGATCTGATCAAAAGGACGGTAGCACCATGCCAGAAAGCCATGCAGGATGCTGAAGTCAGCAAGAGTGACATTGGTGAAGTCATCCTCGTCGGTGGCATGACCAGAATGCCAAAGGTATGAGATAAGTTGCTGTTACAGGCAAAGCTGGCACAGCTACCCAGTGCTTTCTGTTAAGGGTGATCTGTAACAGAAAAGTTGGGAATCTGATAACTTCAGAGCTCCAGCAGCTGAAGGCCCCCAGGAGCAGAGCAGACATGCTAAGTAGTCACAGGAAAGCAGTGGCAAGGGACTCTCCCATCCTGTTTAATTAACTCAGCTTGGATCTGGGGGCTGTAGCTGAGTTGCACTTTACAAAGACAAGTGGGAGGTATCAGGATTTGAAAATTGAAGTTGGCCTTCTGATGTGGGCCAAACATAATCAGCATTGTTCAGATACACAGGGTGTTTTCTCTTGTTGTGGACTTCAGCATGTGAAAAAGGTACATTTCAATGACGACAACCTGTCAAGTCATCTTTGCCTTGCAGTGGGTATCTTCCCCGTGTAGAGCACTTACAGTTAGCTGTGAAGAAACTGCACAAGCAAAATGGCTCTGTTGCCTGCTGGTAGCATGTATTTGGCTGCCTGTTTGAGGCTGGGTGTTGTTGAGCATATTTAACTGGCTGTTCCAAACACTCGTTACCTAATACCTGGCTCTTGTATTCTGTGGTGGTAAGCACCAACAGGTAACTTAGAAGCTTGCTCTGCTGACATGCACAGTCTTGCAGATAAGGTGCTGTCTGCTGGTGATTTACTGTTCTTGTTCATAGCAGTGCAGAGTTCTGCTTAGCTCCCCTGAAGTCAGAGCTGAACATGTATGAACACTGCTCTCTTCAAGGGTACAGCTTGTCCTTTTCTACAGAGATCATCAAAATCTCATTCCACAGGGATCAGTCAGGCTTGGACTATTTGTTTGCTGTTAAGATTTGTGATTTGCACATCCTTTCTAGGATAGTAGGTGTGTACACAGTCCTGCTTGGGATTGATTTGGGGTTTGGTGGTGGGTTTTTTCTTCCCTGTGTTAAATGAGCCTGGTGGCTGGAGGTGGTATTAGTGAGTGCAGAAGGTCACCCAGGCAGGGGAACCAGAGCAACAAGATAAACAGAAGCTGCTGCTCTGGCCAAAGCTCAAGTGGAGTAACTGTGCTATACCTTCCCAAAGTCCCTGCTGTTCCAGCTGGATAAAGGAAAAACTGTGTGGTTAGCTAGGTATAAAGTGATGAAAAACACTTCTAGAAGTAGTGAATCCCTTCCTGAAACATTATATATCCTTTGCGAGTTGAAGACAGTACTTAAATATTGATTTTAATTTTTTATTGTCATTTTTACTTTTTTACCCCCTATTTATAACCCCCAGCATCTGTGGCTTTTGAGTTTACATAATGCTTTCCTGAGTGCCTGTAGCTACAGCTCTGGCTCCGAGATCAGCACCGGCATGTTGCACACAGAGCCTTCTCTCATGTACGTTGTTGTGTTTGCTTCACCCTGCTAGGAGGGGATGTGCCTTCTTTGGAGCACTCACGTGGCCAGTGCTCCAGGAAATGTACAGTGGGTGGTTAGAAATAATTTTTCTTTTGTACTGTAAAATATGCCTCCAGAGGGGGAAGACTTGCATTTAATTATATGCTCATACATAAAGTGTCTTCCTCTGTAATGAACGCTCCCGGCAGATGTCTCTTGGCTTCAGTGCAGAGGAGTTGGACATTTGCTTACAGCACAGTTTTCCAGGCACATCATGTTCACCTGTGCCGATGTGTGCCTAACAAGCTGCAAGCAGGAACCAAGTCCTACACCCTTCTCTTGTAAGGTAGAGGAGTGGACTACTGAGCTGTGCTCTGGTGCTGACACCTTGCTGCATTCCTGTGTGGATACTTTAGCAGTAAATCTGTTGCAATCATGAGCACGTCCTTCTGAAAGGGCAGAGCAGTGAAAAGCTAGTAACACAGCTCAGGCTGTCTGCTGACATAGCAAATCTATTTCTCTGCTGAAACAGCCCGTTAAATAAAGAGTTTGAAAATCCTGTACTTCACACAATTTCCTTTTTTTGTTTCCTTTATTACACACAAACAAGATGAACTGTCCTTCTGCTCTGGATTTTTTTTTTACCTTCCCTGTGCCCTGCCTCCACAGCTGTACCGTCCTTGACAGCTGTGTTCTGCCCAGTGTTGGCTTGTACAAGTTCCCGGGGAGCAGTCCTTGACTCTTGCTTGATAAGCATGGAGTGATCTCTTCTGAACGTGGCTGGGCTACATGAAAGGACTGATGTAGGTTGACTTGCAGCTGGCAAACTTGATTGCAAGAAGGTCTCCAGAGAAGAGGTTGTCTAGACTGAAAGGAGTGCATTTAATAGGGCGTGTGGAAGATGGGGAATTAGGGAGCAGTCACAAGCCTGAAGCTTAGTATTTCTATCATGCCACAGGGTTACATGGTAGCAGGAGCATAAGGATACAAACCTTTAGCCAAGGCTGGCACCTTCTTGTGGCCACAGCACTGGGCGGTAATGGCTCACTCTGCATATGAGCTGTGCTTTCTCTTCATTCAGGTGCAGCAGACTGTACAGGATTTGTTTGGCCGTGCTCCTAGCAAAGCAGTTAATCCTGACGAAGCCGTTGCTATTGGTGCAGCTATTCAAGGTGGTGTGTTAGCTGGTGACGTTACTGATGTGCTGCTGCTGGATGTAACTCCCCTCTCCTTGGGGATTGAGACACTGGGAGGTGTCTTCACAAAACTCATCAACAGGAATACTACCATACCAACTAAGAAGAGCCAGGTACAAATTGACTCTAGATGGGTGGGTTTTTGATGGTGGTCTCAAACACCCAGTGAAGGCTACCCAAAGCATACCAGTAGATAGTCTTGTCTCCTCTCATCTGGCAAGAAGCAGCAGCATAGAATCGGGTTTAATGTCAGCCACTGAGTACCTCTGTTGATTATTAGTGTGCCCAAGAGGGGAGGTAAGTTGAGTTAATGTGTGCCAAGATACCCCAGGATGTTTGTGGCCTGGTCAGAATTGCAGTGTGTATGCCATGATGTTAACCGTCAACACATCATTCTGAAGAAGAATTGTGTGGACACTTTCTGTAACTGAGCAACACACACATTTGAGACCACCTTGGTCTGCATGCCTCAGAAGGTATTATTTTTTTCCTGTGTTGTAAGGCCCTAGTAGACTTGGCTGTGACCCTTTCTTTCATTTTGCCTTGTCTGGGTCTGCTAGTGTGTGCTCTTACTGATAACGCTTGTTCTGTCTGGGGCATGGGGTTGGGGCAGAAGCCCTGCTGCTTCAGGAGGAAATGTTCCCGTAATGTGGCTGGCTGCCACTGGAGCCTGCTGCTGGCACAGCATTGCCAGTTTTCATGTGCTCAGGTGCATTTAGGACAAGATGCCAGGGAGCTTGGCTATTGCTAGTCTTGGTGCCTTGGTGTTTGTCAGAGGAACAGGGGAACAACAAGCATTTAATGATTCTTTATCTCTTTGAAGTAGCTTCTCGTTATTCCTTTCCTTGTTGTTTAGTCAGCTTGTAACTTCATCAGTTCATGTGTTGTAATTTAGTAGCTATCCAGTAATTTCTTGTTCCTTTTCCACAGGTGTTTTCTACAGCTGCTGATGGGCAAACTCAAGTGGAGATAAAAGTATGCCAGGGAGAGAGAGAGATGGCTAGTGACAATAAACTGCTTGGCCAGTTCACATTGGTATGTTGGCTACTCAGTGTTGATGACCTTAGACTTGACTTTCCTTGAGAAGTTCAAAGCCTTCTCCATTTCAGTTGACCCCTGAAGGCAGTGCTGTGGCGGGGTCGTCTTACAGAAGACATTGACCCTATTTGTAGTAAAAAAGCAGTCTCTAAAGGCACAGCCTGATTCTGGGACAGCTTTTCAGTGGCAGGGGAGCAACTAGCATTTAAGATGGAACTCAAAGTTTCTAAGAAGTCTTACGTGGCTCAGGGGCTACTGCAGCTTTAGGGCCTGGTCACCTAAAAGGGCTCTCTACTTCTGGGCACAAAGAGCTAAAAGAGCTCTGTAGTACTAGGCCTGTGCAGCAGATAACCTGAATCATGGCCTTTCCTCTGGTGTTGCAAAGACAAGACTTGGAGCAGGCTCCATGATACCTGCAGTCCTATGATAACCCATTTCTAGCCTAGTACTGCTTTTCTGTGAACGCCTGTGGAACTGCCCTGCTTACTGGAGAACAGATGTGCTCCAGGGATTCACGTGCACAGTATGTGGCTGCCTGACCAGCTCCCTATGCAGAATTGGTTTGGTCAGTGTTGGCAAAGTTTGGCACTGTTACAACTGTTTGTCCAAACTTGCTGTTGCTAGGAGGAGCCCTGCAGAAAGGAAGGGCTTTGCCTTTTTTTTGTACTTTTGAAGGAAGCTGTACTGCCTGTCGCTCTTTTAAAATGGTAGCCTCAGAGGTAGTCAGTGAAGTCTAGTTATGTCCAGAACTGAGGAAACAGAGCATCCTGCCATGTCCATGGAAAAGGGGCTTGTTTAGCAATAAAGCAGAACCTGTGTCACCTTGAAACCTTGGGACTACCTCTCATGGTTTCTGAGCACTTGTCCTGGGTAGAAATCTCTATCGTGTTAAATCTGTCAAGATACTACTAATTCACCACATGCTGCCAACAGGTATGTAGAGTAGTCTGCTCTGAGGGTTAGTTAATAGTTGGTTCAACTGACAGATCACCAAGATAATGTGCCCAACACTGGAGCCTTGTACCCTGAGCTCATGTCTGTGTGGGAGCTAATGGCTAAGTACTTCTCGTTCTCAGGTTGGGATTCCTCCAGCGCCGCGTGGAGTGCCCCAGATTGAGGTCACTTTTGATATTGATGCTAATGGTATTGTTCATGTGTCAGCGAAGGATAAAGGCACCGGACGTGAACAGCAAAGTAAGTGCTTTGGGATCCTGCCTAGGGACAAGGAGAAAAGGTGTGGAGCAGCAATGGTGCCATAGCACACTGAGCACTGAGGGTAACACTAGGTGACTCCAGAGGTAATGGAGTGCTGCCATGATGGGCAGGGGTGGGGTCTGTGCAGCATGTTACTTGATTAAGGGTAAGGGTGACACAAGCAATCTGTTGCCAGGGCAGCATAGATGCAGTTGACATAATCTTAGCCTAAGTGCCCCCTCTGGAAAGGAGGGCAAAGGGTTACTGCAAAATGAGGTAGGGAAAGGGAGAAGTGACAACTGACCTGTAGTTTAATTTTAAAGAAGTAAAGCTTCTGTAAACACGTAGCACTCTGTTGCCCAATCTGTTAGCCTGCTGACAGAGATTGCCACCGATAGATGCTCTGTGCCTGGACTTTAGGCAGAGATGAAGCATCTGCCTATACCAAGGTCAAGGAAGTCCTCACTGGCAGGGTTTTACCACCTTCCAAGTCATTTTGCACTGTGTGATGGTCCTTTCTTGGTCTTGCCCTCTGCTGTGATCACTATAGCAATGTTTCAGCAGTGCACGGCTTCTTGTGGTTTCCTGTATGTATCAGCTGTGCCTCAGTCCCCAGAGAGGTGGTGGGCATACAGGTTGGCTAACTGAAGGCTCACAAGTGTTTGTGGAGCATTGCTCCTGACGCTTTAGAGGGGTGTCCTGTGTCCCTGAGAAGTAGTTGACGTTCTGCCCTACTTTACCCTGAAGGGACAGAAATTGGGGTGTGGGAATCCGGCACCCTGTGTGACTTGTTTTGAGCTGCACACCTGGGCATGGCATTCCTTTGGGAATGCCCTCTGCTAACACAGGAAGAGATTGCTGTCTGTTTGAGGCTGCCTGCATGAAGGTGCCAGCTTTTAAGGGAGAAATCAAATCAGGAAGATCTCTATTGAATCTGAGGCATGTCACATACAGCTGAACAGATCAGCCCTGTCCTGAGGCCCTGTTTTCTTTCTAATTACTCCATTACAAAGGTCTTGAAATTCAAGTATTTTGAAGCAGCAGGTATTTTGCCTAACCACCTTGCATATTTTCATCCATTTAGGCTGGAAGCATCTCTAAATGGCAGGAGGCTTGGGGACTTCAAGCTGTCAGTATATTTTGCTCCGTAGTGCAATGAAATGTCAGGCCCAGTGTTCTGGGGTAATTAACGACATGGTTGACATTTTCAAAAGCTCTGTTGTGGGCTCAGAAAATTAATTTGAAGCATTTGTAGATTCCCCTGATACAAAATAGATCTCTTTTGTGCCTCTAACTGGGAAGCCTCTATACTGCCCTTCAGTTGTTTCTTGGAGGCAACCACGTGAGCAATCAAATGCATGCTCCACTTAAGTATTGTTAACTCCGTATTGGCAACTTGGAGGTATATGCTGGTCTTCACCATACTCCTTGGCTTTTAGCATAAATTTATTTCCAAAAACACTGCTTGTTACTTTGATTTCCTTGTAGATTTTCCATGTGTGGCAGCCTTCTAGCTCTGAGTAAATGTCTCCTGATAACAGGCAACCAGAATTTTTCAGCTGCCTATATGTATGCAAATATGGTCCTAATTATAAAGCTGAACTACTCATACCATGCCTGCATTCAAAGGACACGTGTGTCTGTTTAGAGTTTTGTATTGTACTATGGACAAATACTGTGTAGAAAACTTACTTCTAATGAGGATCCTAGTATATCTTTTTTTTTTTTTAACTTTGCAATATCCAGGATCTTGGTCCTCTCTTTCCCAATGAAGTTCTGCTTTACTGCAGAACTTAGCTTACATGTAGGCTACGTTTTTTGGCACAAATGGAGAAAAATAGGGGACCTTTAGGACCCCACCTGTAGAATCATGTCATGTTGTCTTCTCCAGCCTGGGCTGCTTTCCAACAGTGAAAGGAATCTCTGCCCCGATAAAATGATTCCTTCTGTTTTGGTGGGGTTTTTTGGTTGATTTTTGTTGTTGTTGTGTTTTTCAGTTTGTGTTTTTAACCTGCTGGAATGCCCCTTTGGTTTGGGGGCTTTGTGTCCTCCATTTCCAGGAGGAGTAACTGAAGAACGGTCAAAGTGACTTGCAGATCAGTGGTCAGGAAGTGTCTGGCAGAGCTGGGGAGCTCATAGATCTAAGATATCAGGCTTTTATTTTGCCAGCAGCATCACTGCCTCTTCAAAGATGGGCTGCCTTTGTACTGCCCCACGGGGTCCTCACAGGTGCAGAGTCCCTGAGCAAGGCTGCTGCTGTTGAGAGGGTTTGGGAAATAATACTCTTCTCTCCTCAAAGATGAGAGAACATTCATTATTAATGTTTATTCTCTAATGCAGTTGTTATCCAGTCTTCTGGCGGCCTTAGCAAAGATGAAATTGAGAACATGGTGAAGAATGCAGAGAAATATGCAGAGGAAGACAGGCGAAGAAAGGTAATGTGATCATTATGGTATCTTGCAGCCAGTAGTGTACCTGCTGGTTATTGCCGTCCTGTGCTATTAAGTGTGCCCACCTTTGAAGGAAATGTAGGCTCTGGTCTGATTAGTCTTGAACTGTTTGCAGTTACCCGAATATCTGCTTGCTTCCTTATATTCAGTTTATGCTCCAGAGTTGCAAGAAGGTGTATGCAGAGACATTTGGATTTTGGGTTTGGGTTGGGTAACTTGCCCTGTGCGACTAGCATTTTCATTCCTCCCTGAAGAATTCCTGGGACATGGAGGCAGCAGTAAACAAACTCACCTGCCTGTTGTGACAAACAGCTTTGCAACTCTAGTAATGCTTTTTGTCATCAATGCCCTTTACTGTCCACCTGCCTGTTATCTTGGCTGTGTATTTGAAGCTAGCCTACTACAGCTGGGTTCTTGCAGTGATGTTCCATTTAAATGGAGGCAGTATGGGGATATTTAAGCTACTTTCTCTGAGTTTATTTTAAAGCTTAACTTACAGAACCTGCCAAGTAAAGTTGCACCTCAGCCTCCTCCTTCATAAGTGGGAAGTTGCTTTCCGTAGTGCTTAAAATCTCACTGTGGCATCTTGAATGCTAAATTCATCTGAGTGCAGTATTTGCCCTCGGAGCAGGTGAAGACATCAGGAGGTGTTTGAAAGCCTCACTGACTTTGTCAAGAGAAGGTGGACACTTGCCATGGTTGAGTGACTGAACCTGTGATATAAATAGGATTAATGGTTGGAACTATTTGGTTTAATGAAGGTAGTACTAATAAATTACACTACTAAATATAGAGCATTGATTTTTAAGCAGGCACAACGGAGGCCTACTCTGGGATATGGCACCAGCATGTGTTTAGTGATTGTTGAAAGGGGCACACTGAATTGATCCACTTTGTGTTCTCCTAGTCAGTAGAAACCTGTCTCAGGTGTTCAGGCAGTGCTGTAAATCTCACCCTCCATAGTGAAGGGATTAGAAGAGGACTGAAGGGGAGAATGCATGGAATAAATCACGTGAAGAGCATTGCCTTGCCTCAGAACATCTAAAGCCACAAAGCATTGTCTCATTAGCATTTGTAGGTTAGATGGAGAACCTTTAAAGACCTTGGTCTGAAAGTCCCACTGTTTAAATAACTGCATGTTTGCCATGAAGCGTAGGTGGTGGCCTAGCATTTGAAGAGGCTGCGCTGAAAACGTTTCTGTAGCCTTACTTCAACTTTGTGTCTTAAACTGCTGAATAAGTGCTTCCCTGTTGTAGTCCTGAAGTGAGACTCATCTCTGTCCAGTGACCTATCAGGTGAAGGTGATTAGGTTATTTCCTTAACTAACACTTCTCTTTACTTGACTTGCGTAACTGTAATTGTCGAAAATCTCTCGTTACACCTTTCTGATCATGGTTTTACTGCCATGGAAGTATCATGAATGCATAAACAGAGTTATCACTGTGCTGGACTCAGCATCCTGCTGTAAATTTTGACATCCCACAAAGAGTTGAAGACATAGTGTAGAACAAAATTATTTTTCACCTGCTTTCCCCTGTAAGTGGTTAGTTTCCTGAGAACATTATCTCACCCTTGTTCAGGTAGACTCTTCTTTCAGATGGAGACTGGGTGTCCCAGAGGCTGTTGCTGGTGGAATAGTTGATATTGACACTGGGACTGAATTTTGTCTCAGCAAGACTGTTGCTTCTTTGTACTAGAGCCTACCCTGTGCCCTGTTGGTTGTCTTTGCAAGAGTAACATTAGGAACTGGTCTTTCTTACCTAGCACAGTGGGGTTTTTTCCACTGCTGAAATGTTACAAGCATTTGTAATAAGGAGACATGAGTAAAACAACTCAGCATTTTAGTAGTGTCTAGTGCCCTTGTTGCTGAAGAAGCTCAAGAATATTTTCCAAAAGGTCTGTTGCTTTCCTGAGGAGCAGAGCAGAGAGAGCTGTGCTGTCTCTGCAGTTGCTGGCTTTTTCAGTGTGCCAACAGTCATGGTGCATTAGTTGCTTCTGCTTCCAGGGAAGTGAGTTTGAGTGTGAAAGCGTGAGAACTGACTTGCATAGACTGCCCGTTTGGGCTTTCTGGTGCCAGAACACATCTAGAAATGGTTTGCTTGCATTTCTTCTTGCCCCTTTGCCATTAAGAAGGACACTGTGTGGGAACTAGAATGGAATTTGGCAGTTTGGGGAAAGAAATGTCACCTGCTAGATCATACGTACACAACTTGTATCGCCAGTGACATATGCAGCAGGCCCTTACAAGCTCTTTTACCCAGGAACGTGTGGAAGCTGTAAACATGGCCGAAGGCATCATCCATGATACAGAGTCTAAGATGGAGGAGTTCAAGGATCAGCTGCCAGCAGATGAGGTAGGTAGTTTCTGATTCCGTAACAGTAAAGGAGGTAAGATTCCTTACTAAATCTTTGCTCAAATTCTCACTTAACTCACAGCTGGCTTTGGCCAGTGGTACCAACTCTGTGCATATTTCCATGCTGTGTAAAGATGGCACAGTCATTGACTTCTGGTTTTTGCACTTGATGAGTGGGGTGAGCATGGCTGGTAGGAGGATGTAAGGACATACTTAGAAGAACATGGTTTGGATAATAGCAAATATCCTATTTCAAAGTGAGAGTTCAGTGTCACTGAAGATCTGAGAGCCTGGGAAGCTGTTAATGAAAGGTTCCAGCAGGAGTTTGTCCTTGACTTGGTGTTGCAGTGATTTGATAAGAACTGTACTGTGGCCTGTGTGAGAGGAGAATTTTGCTCAAAAGCTAGAGATTATGAACAGTGCCTACCAGTGTGTTAGCAGAGGGACAAAGGCAAAGCTGCTGTGTGGTCCCAGCACCCAAGAACTTGGAGGCAATGAAAATTACTGTATCCGCTTAACTCCAATTTTTCTTCTGTCTTTGGAGTGAAGTGGATATTTAGTATCAAAAGAGTGCTTTTCACACCACTCTTAACAGTTTAAACTCTTGACAGTTTAATTTCTGCATTATGAATTTCAAAAGCCAAGTTTAAAACAGATTGCACAATCTTCAAGTTAACAACTCTCAGAAGCAGAATAAAAGGGCTCCTAGGGACTCTGTGAGGCGTTTGAGAGAACAAGATTATAGTTTATTGGTAGGTAGCCTCTGATGAGTTTAAATGTTGTTTTTGAGCCCAGCTCCTCTCTCTAGGATGGATATTGGCTGACTCTGAATTTATGATCACTGGAGTTTTCTCTCACAGGAGCACAAGAGCCTCAATCCCTGTTCCCTGCAGGGACTGTTCTCTGTAACATTTTTTGGGGGGAATACCAAGGGAAAGTGGGTAGTAGTGCTTGGAAGAAGCCTTGTGCTGTCTGGGTGGAGATGGTGGCCTGACATAGAAGGCATCGATCACCTTCCCCTTCCTGCGGGTCTGAATGAGAACTCTGCCCACGTTTTGACTGCAAACACTGCTGAGCAAGCACTGCCTGCACAGCTGTCCCCCAGTAACCTTGCTTCTCCAGGCCTGCCTCTCCAGCAGCATGCCAGTCTGACAGAGAAATGCCAGACTGTGTGGAGGGTTTGACAGATGGCTACAGGGGCTGGGATGAGACCATATTGCTTTGGTTTGCCTCTCTGCTCCTTCTCCCACGTGCAACAAAGGGATTAAACAGGGTGGTGAACAGCCTTACATGTTGGCTTTCTGACAGTGCCTTAAATATAGATGAAAACCAGCTTTCTCTTCCCTTTACCCTGGCTCCTGGGGTGACTGACTCACTGGTGAGGTGTGCCAGGGAGAGCAGCTCTCATCCTTGGCAGGCTGTTCAGTCTCTGCAGGGCTTTCTGTCCTTGGCGCCTCTGCTGAGACTGCAAACAAGGGGACCGATTAATGCCAACTGTGGCACATTTAGTGAAGTGGACAGGTGCCCATTGGGAACTGAGCACAGTCCTAGTCCCTGCAGACGTTATGGCTCAGTTTGAGACTTAACTTCATGCCTTCTGGAAAAAAAGCAGTAATTTTGCTGTGGCCAGGAGGTGGGTTAAAGGACAGGAATGAGATTCTTAGTGAACAAAGTGCAGGATTTCATCATGTTTGTTTGTGACTTAATTGCAGTGCAACAAATTGAAGGAAGAAATTGCTAAAATGAGGGAACTTCTGGCTCGTAAAGATACTGAAACAGGAGAGAACATCAGGCAGGCAGCAACCAGCCTGCAGCAGGCTTCCCTGAAGCTCTTTGAAATGGCATACAAGAAGGTAGGTTCATGGTCACTTCCATTTTATAGCTGTCAGATGGGGAGGGGTGGGTCGGGGCACCAAACATTTAAGTGAGATCTGTGCTTGTAGTTAATGCTGGGTCTCAGTGCAGCTCCCTTGCAGTAAGGTGACACTTGCTGAAGGGGCAGCTGTAGAAAGTCAGGAGGAGTTGAAGGCCTGAAGTCTTGGCCATCCTGCCGTAGGTGGCCTGCCTCCCAGGCAATGTTACATTTCTGAACAGTGTTGTATGGAAAAGTACTGGAAACTCCTAACAGGGAGCATCAAGAAGAGCATGGACAGGGCTTTCCCCTAGGTGTGCAGAGTGCCTAAAGAAGTAAAGTAACATCTGGACTTATTTTAAGGATGATTGTAAAACAGGCTGCCTGTTCAGTCTGCCTAAAATTACAGTAGTAAGGCCATCAGGATTTTCTTCTCAATCTCCTTCTCAGTGAAAGGCCCACCTATTCAAGCCCTGGCAGATGCGTACTTCACCAGGATGGAAGTGGCACACTCTGCCCAGGTGACCTTGGTGGGGCTAAGCTGTCCTTACTGTGGAAAGCTGCTTTTCTAATGTCAAACTGAAAACATTCAGTGCTGCAATGCAAGCTTGTTGCATCCACTGGGCAAGTGTAAATAATGGGAAGATAATTTCTTCCCTCATAGTAGCAGTCATGCAGAGATGAATATTGTTTCCATTCTCCAGTGGACAATTACCCTTTTCACTGAAGGAAGGGTTTCTTCAGTCTAGAACTAACCTAAGCAGCTAGCTAGGAAAAAGATGTCTAGGAGAAGCATTTTGTGGTTACTACAACTAATAAGCCAACTCTCTCACAGATGGCCTCCGAACGAGAGGGTTCTGGAAGTCCGGGGGATCAGAAGGAAGAGAAGCAATAAGAAGTCTCTGTCTTGCCTTGACTAGCGTATGAAGAGGAGGGCGATTTTCTTGGCGCTTGGGAGAGAAGGGACCTTCCTGAGCAGCAATGGGCAGAATTCAGACTTACTGTGTTTTGGCAGTATTCTATATATAAAATTCTTTAATGTATAAACTTAGTGATGTGTCTGCTAGATAAATTGTCACTTGATGAAAGTTAATTCATGCCAGATGAAGTTCTAAGCGTTTGGCCCCGTGGTATTCAACTGAGGCACCTGGGGATTCGCTGATCATTTATCTCTGATACTTGACACAATGGTGTACTAAATCTGATATCAAAGTTTGGAAACCATGTCACTAAATTGAAGGGTGGAGATGGAAGTCCTGCTGGAACTGGGAGGAGAGTAACATCTGTATGGACCCTCCTTGTGGATGTGAGTAGTTGCGAGCAGGTTATAAGGCCTGCAAGCAGCAGTGACAAGGCTGGTTACATTGCTAGAGAGCATTCGGATCTGCAGCTAGATTAGTACCCTTCTTCTGAAGGAGAAGGGTGACTTCAAATTTAGCTGTAACATTATTTCTTACGAAAGAGGCTATGTGGAAGTTAAATTCTTTGCTTGTCTGAGCCTTCTGCTCCATCCTGTGTCTGTTCTCTGCTTATGGTAAAACAATTTCCTTGATAATAAAACTGTTATTGGATCCATTCTGGATTTTTTTTAAATAAAAGCAGAAAAGTATCCAACATGGAGTTCTTGGTATCCTGGCCTTTGATGGAGAACATGAGCATGTTAACTGCCTGTGAGAGCTCCTGAGGGGGAACAGTCAGCCAGCTGTATGTAGTGGCAGCAGCTTTCTGGAATTTGTGCTTCATTCATGTGCAAAAAGAAGGTATCTGGTGTCAGATTAGGGTCCATCCTTTCGGAGAGTATCGCTGCTGCACTTGCATGAGGTGCCTGGAAGTCCTGCTGTGACCTGCAGTAGCAGTGGGACTTCACCTCCAGGCACTTCATGCTTGGGCTCAACCTTATGAAACAGACTGCAGACTCGGAGCAGCAGTTGCCCACTGTTGCTTCTAGCAACCAGCTCTTCCAAGGAGGTGCAATCTCCTTGCCGCAATATATTTCTCTTTCTCCTTTTTCCCCTTCTGTTACTCTGTGTGTGTAATCGACTGGAAAGAAAATGCAAAGTTTACAGCTGTGTTGTCCTGATGGCTCAGACATTTAGGAGGGAGGAGAGGATTCTTTTTTCTGGCACTCTAGGCAGTTTCCTCAGTAAGAGAAGCTATTAGGGAAGGCTGCAAGTCCTGATTCTGCAAACTTTAAGTTATGGACTGGAAGGGACCAAGACTGCTTCAGACACTTGACCTCTCCCCAGCAGTCCTACCAAGGACTGTGAGCAGCTTCACTTTTGAGTAAATCAGCCTAGCCCATTGAAGTGGACAGAGGGAGGGGGAAAAAACTAGGGAGTGACCTAACTGTAAAGTGAGAGGGAGCTTGAACCGTTTGGGCCTGGGCGTACAAGAAGGTGAGGAAGGGGCCTGGTGCAGCCATAGGAGAAGATGAGCGGCAATGCCCTAGGTGCCCAGCCTGCAGCATGCTTGGTGTGCCATGGGGAGGGAGGCAGGCATGCGGGGGGTCTTAACAGCAATTTGGAGTGTTAAGCTGCCTGACTTCAGGTGGAGGGAGGAGTTCCAACCCAAAATTCGGTGCTTGGCTTTCACCAGGGGAGTTAGTGGGGTCTAGGGATCCTAACTGTTACAGGGAGGATAGCAGAGTATGGTGCAGCATGCCAGCCTGTGGGGCTTTTGTCTGGCTGGTTTTGTGAACATAGAGGTCTTCCACAGATGTTGAGTGACACAAACAAATTGATTGTGTGTGGGTCTGGGTCCTGGTTTGTTTGTTTGTTTTTTGACTGGCAGGGCTTTATTTGTCACAGGCAGGTAATGACAGGCTGAGGTGTGCCTAGATCATGGGACCAGCATGGTTTCCTGGAAGTTTTGAGGAACGTGTGGCTAAGGATGTGCATGTTCACAGCAACTGCTGCTCCCAAGAGCTGTTTGTGCCACCTAGGCGTGCAACTCTGTGTGTGTCTTATGTGTGAAGCGACGTGCTTCATTCTGTTGCAGTGTAACCCTGCTTCTGTTCTGTATGTGGGGTTTGGTAATGGCGGGGAGCACCTGGCTGTGCACCTCCTAAGAATTATCTCATTTAAAAAACTTGATTACAGGTGACTTCTGTCCTGAAATTTCCCCCTGCTGCTGCTTCTGTCGAAAATGATCCCCTGTATAAAACTACAGTCTGAAAAAGAGAAGGAATTCTCCAGCAAAGCGAGTTGGGCATTTCACATGCTGAAAGGAAATGTCCTTAAGTAAAATAGTTTAAAACCATCCTCTGTGGAAGCTTTTCCTGCTGCCTCCCTGAAACTGCAGCCAGATGTTCCTTCAGCAGAGCCTGGGGCAGCCCAGGACAGGGCTGCTTGCTGCCTGTGGGGGCTGCTGCTCGCACACTCTTACCTCTGTTCCGGGCTTGTAGTGGCCATCAGGGCAGAGGTGATGGATCATCATTGCACGGCCTCCAGGGTCCTGAATCACTGATTGGGGTTGGCCTTTACTTATTCAATAAATTATTTTCCCTGTCACATTTTAAATACATCTTTCATAGATGTTCTTTATTTTTTAATGTGCTGTTCTTAGCTCCTCCTTTAGAAGCTAAATTATTGAATTGGGGAGGGAAAAGTGAAATAGGGTGATGTGTGTCGTGCTGAGAACAGTTTCTTGCTGTGAAAAACCGCCAGGAAGGCAGGAGATGCAGTAACTGGGCTGTTACCTCTTGTGAAGAGGAGCGACTCCTGTCCTGAGGAGTTAACCGCTGCTGTCCTGCTGCTGGGAAGGTATCTGTCAGCACTGGGAGAAAGGGTGTTTGGGCTTCATTGCCTGCTGTCATTTTCCATGTAGGCTGATACTCAGGAAGCCTGTAGCGCCAGCAGTGCTGCAGCTCTGGAATAAATTACTGGTCTGTGTATGACAGTAACTAAGAAAAGTTTTGCACGTGTTCTTTGGGGAAAAAGGTGACCAAGCAATGTTTGTGCTGTGTTCCTCTGCCTGCGTGCATCCTCTCACGGTGTCGTCTGTGTGTGGGAGCAGGTCGGTGCAAGGCACGGCCTCCTTGGGCTTGGTAAGTCATGCTGCCTTAAAATAATAACATTCAGTAACAAAGAGGACTGGGATAGTAGATTCCGGTGTCACAGCTCCTGCCTGACTTTAATAGGGGAGGGAAGGCTGAGATTTCAGTCAGGTGCAGGGTATCTCCGCTTGCCTGCAGTGGCTTCTCTCCCTTTCTTAAAAGCATTTTTCCCCAGCTCAGGACAGCTGCAGCGTGCCCTGTTTGGGGAGCATGCCTGGTGAGGACAAGGACCTGCTGTGTTGCCTGTACAGGCGGGAGATGCTCCACTTCCCTGGGGATTGCAGTACTGCACAGGGGGAAAGTGAAATGGAGTCTCTCCCCCTTCTCCACAAGACAGTGTCTGGCAGCATGCTGTGAAGGCACGGCTCCTTTTTAAAACTCCTCTCTAAATAGCGCAGCAGTGTATTGAAAAAGTTGTCCCTAATTCAGTGGCTCTGCCCCCGTCGCTGCTCTCGGCTCCCTCCTCGTTCCGGCGGAGCTATGCCGGCTGTCGGAGACAGGCGCTGCTCAGCATCTGTGTCAGCCAGCCGGCGGGAGAGCTGCGGGGGGAACTGACAGCAGCGTCTGTCGCATCGGGAAGGCTGGAGCAGAACCTGCCACAGCAGAGTGGGTGCATCGGGCTGGGAGGCGGTAACTGGGATGCTCAGTGGGCACTTTTTGGAGTAGAGTGCCTGGATTGAATTGGAAGGGCAGGATTGCCAGGAAAGCGTGGGGTAAATTGTTGTCCACTTGCCCATGTGTTTGCACTGTCCCTGTCATGTCAAGCCCAGAAACTTCCATCTCAGCAGATCATCTCCTAAAGCCAGGCATAATCCACTGTCTTACTGTTCTGAGGAGGATTATAAAGGGCTGTGTGGGACCAGATGCACATGGAAAAAAATACCTGTAAGGGTTGAAATTGTTACTTGCTCAGCCCAAGAGAAACAGGACTTTAAGTCCAACCAGGTAGTTCAGAAATTCACAGCATCTCCCCAGCATGACCCTGTCACTAGAAAAACCCAGCTTCAGGCTGAGTCCCAGACCAGTCCCTGCTCAGGTGACCGTGCTGCCCAGCGGTGCCCAGCTCCCAGCAGGGCTTCGGTGCTGCTTTACTGGGCAGGGGGCCACGCTGGGCCCAGGAGCTGAGAGGCAGCAGCACAGGAGGAAGAGGAGGCTGCAGCAGGCTCAGGCTATGGCAGCGCTTGCTGTCCTGGGAGCACGATCCCCCCATGGCATAGCACGGCACAGAGGCCAGGCTGCCCCCAGGCAGGGCAAGGGTGGTGACCAGGCTGACGCAAACACCAGAGCTGGGATGTCCCAGGGAGGCAGATGGGGGCTGGAGAGACACCATGGCCACAAACCCCCCAGCATCCAGCTGTTGGTGCCTGCTCAGCATCACCGGGAGAGCATCACCTCTGGGGGGGGGCAGCAGGGGAGCAGCCTCCCTGCTACCACCGAATAAAAGAAACAAGTAAACGGCTTCAGTGTCATTTCATCACCGTGTTTCCAGCTGGTCCCGTTTCGGGCTGTCCCACAAGCAGAACCGGCAGGTGCTCCCTGGGCCGTGGCACTCCCAAACCCACTGCCTGGCACCTTTGGGGCAAAAAAGGCAGGTTGTGGGTTTGCAAACCTGGATGCCGAGGCTGTGGATGCATTTAGATGTGGCTCTTGGACGTGTGCTCAGCCAGACACCGTGCAGGACAGGGCTGCGGGGGCACAGTTCCCCCAGCCGGCCACTGCCACCCCCACCCTGGGCTCTCGGGGCACCATTTCCCTCCTAAACCTCCAGCCAGTCTCACTGCCCTTCTGTGGACATTCACCGTTTCGTTGTCACCTTCAGAGCAGCACCCTGAGCACACCCGAGCTCAGCCGAGCCTCTGCAGGCATCACGGTTGCCCCTGCCCTCAGCCGTCCCGGGCAGCGATAAGGACAGCGGAAAGGTGACATTTCCAGGGAAAGGAGAAATGTGAGATAAGCCTGTGGCTCCATAAAACACTTCCACGTCCCCCATCCCCTTTCCCGGTGCCTCCTGCCCAGCTTGGCTTCCTCCACACGTTGATGACGGGGCTGCGGGCTTCGGCCGTGCCGTGGGGCAGGGACAGGGCACAGCGGGAGGGAGAAAAACCCCACCCGCAGCCTCGGCGTCCAGGTTTGCAAACCCACAACCTGCCTTTTTTGCCCCAAAGGTGCCAGGCAGCAGGTTTGGGAGTGCCACGGCCCAGGGAGCACCCGCCGGTTCTGCTTGTGGGACAGCCCGAAACGGGACCAGCTGGAAACACGGTGATGAAACGACACTGGAGCCATTTACTTGTTCTACCCGTTGCGAGGGGGTGGCCGCAGCCCCCCAAAAGCGGCTGCTGGGGGCAGGGGGCGGGTGCCCAGGGAAGGGGGACACGCTCTGCTCCCCGGCCGGGTGGGCTGCCGGGCTGGGGAAGGGGTCCCGGAGGGTGCCGGGGGTGTAAAACAGGTGGCACATGG
>NW_010973092.1:19425780-19463454 GCF_000737465.1 Haliaeetus leucocephalus | reverse complement strand
GGCGCGGCCCCGGCCCGGCGGCCCCTTCCCGGGCCCCCGGTGCCCTTTTGTCTCGCCGCGTGGTGAAGCGGCCGGGTGCCTGCGGCCGCTCGGGGCCTCGGGCTTGGAGGGAAAAGCGGATTTGCTTGGGGTCCGGTAGATAGGGCCGGGGAGGGAAGGCGGGGGGCTGGGGGGCCTGCGCCCCCCCCCGGGGACACCGGGGAAGGCTTAGTGGCAGAAAGGAAGCGTAACCGTGTTTCCCGCACGGGAAAAGGGCAGCGCCTGCCGCTGGGCTCCCCGCTGGCCTCGGCCTGGTGGCGGCTCGTCAGCTGTTCCGCCGCCCTCCCCGGCCCCGAGCCGACGAGCTCCCCGCGGGGGTGTCACAGGTGGGTGTCCCGGCCCCGCCGCGCCCGGCGCAGGAGAGGGGACGCGCGGGGCCCGTGCTGGCCGCCGAGCTCCGAGGCCGTGCTCCCCCGGCCGCCCCGTGCCAGCTGGCAGCGGGGAAGGGCGGATTCCAGCCGGAGTAGACGGCTCCTCTGCCCCCCGAGCAGGCCCGGGCTCCTCCCGGGGGACCAGCTGGCTCGGGGAGGGCAGGAAGGTAAGGGCAGGGGGGCAGCAGTTACTTTATTCCTTCTCTTACTGACGCTTGTTGGGTCTTTTTCCCCCTTTCACCTTCCGGTGTAAGCGCTTAGCTCCATTTCCCTGAAAGCACGTTCTTCCGAAGTTCGGGTAGCGTTAAATTTCATCGTCCTTGTGCTTCAGTTTCTTTTTTCCCCACCAGAAGTAAAATTAGCTGGATGTTCTTATAGCTTGCCCCATGCCAAAGGTGACATGGCGCCCGTTTCCATGGGTAACTCAGAAGTGGCTTCTTGCGTTGGTCGGGAAGCCACTTGGGCTTGAGTAATTGTAAGAACTATAGGTACCAGAGCTGTAAAATAGCAAAGAAAGCGCGTGTCTCTGTATGCAGCGCAATAAAATAAAAATGAAGGGTGACTCCTTAGCCAGCCTTGTGGCTCCGGTTTCCGTAGGCTCATCTGAACCTGTGTTCATCTAGCTGGGGCAGTGCTGGCATCATACTGCAGCCACCCAAAAGGCAGGTTGCCTTCGGACAGCTTGCATAAGCCAAGATGCTGTTTTGTTCTTTCCTTAGTGCTGGCATTTGTTCTGGCGTGTGGAGTAGGCATGGAAAATCATTCAGCTGAAAACTAACCCAGGCAGGAGGGGAAAGGGGGGAGAAGAACCTAAGCCACAGTCTCCCTAAATTTTTGTGATCTGACTTGTGATGTAGCTGTGCAAGGGATAGGGGTGTGGGAGAAGGGAGTGGGGAGCCAGGGTTTTCCCTCCCTGCAGCAGAGTGAACTTTGACTGCTGAAGCTGATCATTCAGCTGTGTCTTCGCACAGTGTTGACAGCATGCCTTGTACTCGCAGGGAGGTCCCAGCAAGCACGGGAGCGTGTAAATGACTTCTGCCGTGAAGTTGAAAGGGCTTGGGGAGCTACGGGCATCCGTTGCAGCTTGTGAAAAACAGCTATCGGTCCCTGTAACAGCGCTGAGGGAGGCTGGGCTGTGTTTTGGAAGTGTACAGTTAGCATTTTTGCTCCCCCTGATTCAAAATGTGGTAGCATAAGCACGTCTACCTTTAGCGGCAGCGCTCGTGTTGTTTGGAATAGAGGAATGTTGCAGAGAACAAGATTAAAACTGGTATTGGAGGGCTCCTGGGAGAGGCGAGGCTGAAGGGCTACCTTGGAGCTGTTAGGGGTGTCAGCTTCTTGGGGCCACAGCCCGGGTATCTTCCCTCTTCCCCATCAGTGATACCTGGCACATCTCTACTTCATGGCAAAGATGCTGCAAGCGCAATAAAATGCATGTAGGAGGTTTAGCTGAGTCCTCTGGATCCAGCATATCTCCTAGATGTCATGATACTGCTGTTCCTTAATTTGATATGTGTGCTAGCTGCTAAACTGCCACCTGACGAAGGCTGCTGATGCTAGCAATCCTTGCTATAAGCAAGGTTATGGTGGTTATGTGTAAATGTGTGTCGTGCTTCCAGGGAGTCCTAGCTAAAATTATCCTAGTCTGCTTGGGCCTAGTAAGGGGAAGAGATGCTGCAACTTTTGCCACCAGAAGCATTAGGCTCCCCGGCACAAGAGGTGTGAGGCAGTGAAACAGGCTTTTCCGGCCTTTGGGGAGAGTCGCTTCCTCTTCCTGCGAAGTAGGAAGACCTGTTCTGGGGTGGATTAGGGGGCAAAGCCTTTAAATAGGGTGATGTGGAGGGCCAGGGACTCCTTGGCGTCTCCACCTTCCCTTACTCATGTGCTCCTAATAGTGACCCAGCAGCAGTGTCCCAGTTTCATGTGCTGGTTGTTCCTGCAGTGGATCAAAGGGACGGGAAATGGAGGAAGCTGGAGCTAGATGTTCAATTCGCATGTGGCGGTTGGGGCACCTCTGCTGTTATCCAGGTATTTTGGTGAAATCTCAGTGAAATCTGAAGAATGTTATCAAAATGTTAAGTGAGCATAAGAGCAAGGCAATGCTTTTATTGTGTCTGTGATAGATGAGGTAAGTGGCAGTATTTGGTCAGAAGACTAAGGGAGAAGATGAGAGCTTCAGCTGTACCAGGAGCTGATCAGCTGGAGGCCAGCGAGGGGTAAGACTGCTTCTCAAACTTTAAGGTAACATCCTAGCAAGAATGTCCTGTGTTATTTTTCCAGTCCTGCTTAGGAAAGCTGGCTTTCTCGCTGATCTCTGGATAGCGAGAATCTGGCAAACAAAAACAATGAAAAATAATTTTTAAAACCCCCAAACCCTATCTCTGCTGGCAGGGAGTAGAAGGAGCTTTTATCTCTGTATCTTGCTTCCTAAAACAGAAGTGCCTGTTATCTCCTCCTAGCTCTTCCGAAGTTGAGTTGCAAACTGTCTGATACTGTACAAAGTTAATGAGTTGATTTTTCTGATTTGGTGAGAAGGGAAGGTGGAGTAGCTGGTATCTGCAGAGTATGTATGAGTGAGAGCACATGGGGCCCGAGTTCTGCACTACAGGCAATTAACCTTTCTAGCCAGAAGAAGATGAGGGTAAAAGGCTGGTGATAAGCAAGTTAAGCCCTTGTGAGAAGTCTAGCCTTGTCATTCATCTCTGATAGCTTGCAGTGCTCAGACTTTGATCAAGCATCTCTTTCAGTCCACAGTTAGTTTTTATAAAACAGAGTCTTGGTGAAAGACTGTGTCCCCCCAGAAGTTGCAGCCCTGTCTTTGCATGTGGATGTTGCAGCAGCTCAAGTAGAAGCGGTATTAGCCACAATGTTTTTCCTTTATGCACTCTCTCTCGGGGCTTTTCTGCTGTTGCTTGATGCAGTTTTCCAGTGTCAGTGTTAAACTGACAATCACTCTTTGTTCCTTTGGTCTTTGCAGTTCTGAATAGTTAGCAGGGCTGTGGTCAGTTTTTTCTGCTAATCTAAGCTGTAAATTCTTGGCAAAATCAAGTATCAGCAACAGCTAGCAGTCTCCTTGCAGGCTTAGGCCTGAGATGTCACATCTGAATCGTGTTTGGAAAACTTCTCAAAGTCTTAGAAATGAGGGCTTGCTTGCTTCCTTCCTGCAAACGTCTCTGCTCAGAAACAGTTTACTAACACCTCTGCTGCCCAGATGGACTTTCTGACCCTGAGTGAGAGTGCAGCAGGTGCTGATGCAGGGTGTGGAGCTGCATTATAATGGTAAAACCTTTAGGAACCTGCTCCCTTGAGACATCTCTCCTGCCTTGAACTTAAAGGCAGGGCTAGACTTCTGTTCAGATCAACAGCCCTTACGAGTTATTTCACTGAAACAGGGAAAGAGGAGGCAAAGAGAATGGTGTCTCTGAAGGCTCTGTCTGCAAGCACAACTAAGGTTGACAGACTGTGTCGAAAAACGTTTCTCCAAATTAAGTATTTTGGAAGGTGGAGGCATATGCAGGCTTCTGAGCAAATGCAGAAACTAAGTCTGAACAAGCAACTTATTCTGGTTATAACTGGAAGAAATGTAGGAGAATGGAGAAATGGCCAGAGAAGGGGAAGTCTTGGTATCTCCAGAGCCATGGGAAAGCAAAGCGATGCTGTTTCCTGCTGGGGTCTGGATTCTGCCGAGTTGAGACTTCCATCTGCTGTATGGGAGAAACCAAATGTGAGACAAATGAAAAGTCACCAGGAAGGGCAGAGACCTGAAAATGTGTGGGAATTCCTGCAAAATGAAACATATACTAGTTTGGCTTGAGGGTGGAAAAGCTGACCTGTTGCTTAGACATAAATTATTTGCCCAGCTTGTGTTGCAGAAAGCATCATTTGCAGCTGGGTTCTCCTGCAGTCCGTCTGGAGCCTTGCTGGTCCTGATGGAAGGGCCCAACTTTGGAATTAGCCTCGAGCTGCTGCTGCCTCCCAGCTTTGTGTGACAGGGACAGGAGGCTGCTTGGGAGAAGGTGGGTGGTAGGCTGTGCATCTCTGTGTCTTGTTCTGGTGTGTCCTGGGATGATGCTACATTTGTGACCAGGGAAGCTGGCAAGGCTGAGACCTGTATGGACAACCTGGTGCTTCTGGAAGGCAAGATAGTCTTGACCTGTTCCCCTCTTAGCATGGTGGGCCTTTCCAAAAGTGACAGAAAAGCCTGCTTTCTTGTGAGTTAACACTGCAGCTGTGAATGCTGCAGCAGCGCTAGCTGCTGGGATGCATTTAGGGAATAACTGGGCTCAGTTGCAAGTAGATGTCCTGTATGGGTTTGCCTTGTTCCTGATTTCTTTTGAATAAAGCGCTGGGAAACTGGCAGTGCTGGGGTTATATTGTGCCACATCGGTGAGCTGTATTTCTCTTCAGAATTAGGCAGTGCAAATGCTCAGTCGCTCCTGGGAGCATCTGCAGCACTTGACTGTAGATGGCTTGTTCTGCTGATAGCAGGTGCTGTACAGCTTCATTGCACTAAAGTTGCAACTGTTCTGGAATAACTGTTGAATAGTTGAATGTGCTAGAATAGTTTAATCTTAACTCCAGTGTGAATTTCTCTACTGCACCATATATGCATATAAGATACAGTACACCACTGTGTACTGTATCTTGTGTGATTGCAACAATACCACCATGTCTAGGCAAGTACCAGTATAACTATCTTGTCTTTAAGTGATGTCATACATCAGGAGGGGGATTTGGTGTAGTCTTTCATCACTGTGACCAGTTTCTGGCCGTGCTGCCGGAGATGTGTTGGTTCAGAGGCTCCCTCCCCTGCTCCCAGGCTGGCAGCAGATCTCCTTCCCTACCGTTTTTATCGGGATCTGTTTGTCGTGGCTGTGTCGTGGGTCTGGGCTCTGGGAAACAGTTTAACTGTTGATACAGGATCTGTTTCTGCAGAGCTGAAGCTTTCACCTTAGGACATGGAGTATGACGGAGACCTTGAACTGGGCCTGGGTGCGCTGGTCGATCTGTGAAGGGCAGTGCTGTGGCAAGGTACTACTTGGCTTTCCAACTTGTGCTGTGTTAATTACGTTGCAGTGCTGATATGTCATGCTAGTGCCAGTCATGGCGTAGCCTTGAGGATCTCTCCACAGCAAGGTGATGTCTCCAGTGGACCTACCTTTGCTAAAAGTCTTTTGCTTCTGCTGGAATCGGGGCTGGGCCAGCCTTGGGGTAAACAGCTGTCTTTCTGGAGAATGTGAGACAGATGAGTGGGGCAAGGACTGGAAGAGTAGGGGGCGGCACGTGGAATTTATCTTCATTGACAAGAAGTTTTCTGCTTTGGCTTTATGATCTGTCGTTAAAGTGTGGCATATTTAGGGAAGAGGTTATGATTCAAGTTGTTACCTAAGCTGAATTGCTTCCTCGAAGTAGTGCTTTCTCAGCCCGCTTGTCTTAAGGGTAGTTTCCTAAAGGAGGTCACGTTTCTGTTACAGAGGTAAAGGCTATAATATTAATACTGCCTTTTGCTTCTGGTAGTGTGAGGAGGAGGAGACATTTGCAGAGAGGCTGGAATAGAAGTAGTCCAGGGCAGAAGTGATACCTGAGGGCTCTGTGGCAGGTAATCGCGTAGGACGTACTGCAGCTGCTTACGTGCTGTTTTCCTGCTTTGACTGTTTGAGTCTTTTCAGGCTGCTGGTCATAGAAGTGCTGGCGTTAGAAGCTGAATATGGATTTCATGTGAGCAGGGCTGATCAGACTTCTCAGGACTAAGGCAGTGTCTCTTAAGAACTTGTTTTGATGGTGTGGAGGGTGGATGGTCTGAGAAACCTGGCACAGGGAGGGGGCAGCTGAGAAGGCAGCTGGACCTGGAGAGAATGTCCAAAGGGTTGTTGACATCCTGCTGGTTGCCTGTGTTAACTGTTGTAAAACATTTCCTGGGCTTTCTCATTTGCCTGCTCTACCTGTTCCTTTTGAATTATAGCAACAGTTAGAAGTGCTGTTTTGAGAGTGTGCGCTAGCAAGTGGCAGAAAATGACCTGATCTGGGAGAACGGTTACATGTCAGACAAGAACTCCAGTGAGTGTTTTATAGCCCTTGGTAGTTCAGCAGCCTGATACCCTTTTTTTACAACTGCGTGAATCATTAGTGAACAGTGTGATTCATACACAGATCATCATTGACATAGAGCTAATGAATGAGCCCCTGACTGCTGAAGACAAACAACGTGGTAAAAGATGGAAATGAGCACCTCAAAAGAGGACAGGCTTTTTTGGCTCTGTGGCAACTGGATTTCTTTTTCCCCCTGTTAGCTCCCTATTCCCATGTAGCTCTGAGGCATTAACATCTTAACAAGCAAATCTGGATTTGTTGCTTCAGTCCCTCGGTGTACATCTTGTACCCAACTGGCCCATTAGCGTAATGCAACAAGTCTTTTAAACTTGGAGCATTAATAATTGGAGAGGGAGGAGGGAGAGTAGGGGAGCTGTGGCAAAACCGAGCCTCCCAGTGAGTCACAAATGTCTGAAGTGCAGAAATGTCTGTTCCACTTACCAGTAATTGGGCATCCGGGCTTTCTGCATGAGGTCAGATGCAGCCAATAAGGCCTATTCAAAACATGCCTACGCAATTATGTTTTGTGATGCGTTGCCTTTGATCCAAGGATTTCGGAGTGGCATTGATTCACCTTCCCTGTGGGGTATGCAGTATCCACTTCTGCTGATTCAATGCTCTTCAGAAATATGGGATGAAGTCAGAGCCTGCTCCTGGAGCTGCAGAACTGACTCAGGATCCGGGTGCTGGTGGTTCCCTGGCTCCAGCTGGGGATGGGAGGAAGCTCGGAGGATGGAGCTGCTTACGTTGACCTCTGTGCAGGTAGCGCGTGCTGGACCAATGGGCAAGGGCTGACTGTTACCTGCTACCTGTGCAGCCTTCGGACACGTGATACCTGGCCAAATTCTCTGCTGTGTGGAGGAATAGAGGTCTATGACCTGATTCTTCTTCCACCTCCTTTCCATCCCTGGGGACTGATGCACGCTGAGCTCAGGAGGCAGATCCTGGCAGCAGGCCAGTGACTGCTGAGGGGGGGAAAGCACTACCTTGCCTGACCCTTGGTGAGACACTAGCCGGTCTTGCCTCTGCTGCTTTGCTGAAGCAGCAGTTTGCTGCCTCCCTGTGGGAAGCTATCCCTTGCTGCTGAAGCAGGGGGGGCACTGAGGAAAGCAGGCTCACTTCTCTTTTTCCAGGGTGGGTTCTGGCTTGGTGCTTAGCTCCCTAGCTTGAACTTGGTAAGCTTGCTTGGCATCTGGGGGCTTTTCCTCTTTGAGAAGGTCAGTGGGTTAGGGTAAGAGGGCAGAATACCTTTTCAGGACAGTCTTAATGCCCATGTTCAAGCTGTTTCTTGTTACACAAAGTAACCAGTAATTTTTCTATCCCATCTGCTAGCATTACAGGAAGCTGATATACAAGATTCCTGTCTAGGGCTCTGGGACAGAACTACAGCTTGAGAGCTTGGCATTGTGTGAGCCATGGTGGCAATAGCTGCATGGTCTCATGCTGTGCAGCTAAGTGATTTTCCTTTGTCCAGGCTAGAGGTGGCATTCAGTGACTGACAGGGGAATTAGCTATTGGAGTGTTTCTTCAACTCAGGGGAGGGGGGCTTGCTTTCTCCAGTTAATGCATAATCTGAAAAGTACTCTTGAGGTAAGAGTAACTCTGTCTCCTGGCTCTGCGATCCTCCCCTCATATCCACCCTGCCCCCATCTTGTGCTTTTTCTGTGCTTCTGAGGTGGCATTTGACCCAGCGAGGTCATTGCTGCCTTATTTTTCCTTGGGAACTGGTCTCTTCCATATCTTCATACCTGTCTTTGGATGGCCTGGAAACCTTTGAGGAACAACTTGTGTTGATGTCACCTTTTAGTAGATGATCCAGAGTTCTGGTGTATGCTGTGGTGAAATGCAGAATGCCTCCAAGGTGGGGTTGTGAGGTTCTTGCTGAAATGATGCCGTAAAAAGTACTGCCAACAGCATGGCTTTCAGCTCAACTTTATATTAAACTTCAGAGGAGCTAATGGTATGTCCCATTGTCAGCTGACCAGTGTTGTGTGCTCTGTTTAGGTATCCATGCAGCATTTGCCTCCTGCTTGGTCTGTGCTTTGAGCCCATCATCTGAACAGGGAGTGGGATTTCATCTATTTCTAATGGAGACATGACAAAAAGCTGTTGCTTCTCAAGCAGCAATTAGATTGAGGCATGTTGGCTGTGTTAGTTACAAAGTGTTCAACCGATGTTCTCACAGGCTATGCAGTCTTTGGGTAAGCTTCCAGATGACCTTACCTCTAAAGCGCTGAAGGGATCCTAGACTCTTGTCTCTGCTCTTTTGTAGCAGGCTGACAGGATTTCCGGGAAAAGCTTTTGCATCTGCTGTTGTCTCTCTAGATTTGGCATCTCAAGTGGCCTTGAGCCACTTCCTATTTGATGGAGGCTTTCTCTTATTAAAAGACATTAATTCTTTAAAGGGCACAGCTATGACCTGTTTATGTACTTCACAGCCATAATTCATAAGTTGTAAGAGCAAACGCGTAGAACTTCCCTACGGCAAGGTCAACGCTGTTGCATGCAGGGCTTGTATGAATAGGGAGTGTCTAATGGCCTGTGTTTTGTAAGAGAACCCAAACCAGCAATTTTGTACTTGCCTATACCAAAGGACACTTACTTTTTATAGTACTTCATTCAACATCTCTGCTCAGATACAGAATCAAAAAAACCCTGAAATATTCTTTACTTACATCACTGCTTGTGTGGACTGTGCTCTCAACTTAGTCCTTTCCTGAAGTATCGTGCGCCTGCAGCGCTGTGTGGATATTTGTTCAGAAGTAGCTCTTTTCTCTTGGACCTGTGGTATGTGCCCGGTGCAGTTCTGCCTTGGATTACATAGATATTGCTGGCACCCATCTTGCAGCTGGCTGTGGATGTGTCAGTGATGGAACTGGTCTAGCCATAGCGTAACTTCAGTAGTCTCGGCTGTCCAGGCAGCTTGGGCTCCTCGGCACCTGTGATGTGTGCCCAGTATTCCGCAGTCCTCTTGGATGGAGACCAGCAGATGTTACCCTGGGAAGGTAACATCGCTTGAAGCAGTATGTGGCAACAGTTACTTCATAGAAAGCTTCCTAGCTGTGGTATGTGGTTAAGATCAGATTATCTGAAAGCTGTTTGCTCCACAGTCCTGCCAGTCTCTGGCGGTCACATATAGGCCTCCTGCTGCCCTTGGTTCCTGGGGAAAGCAAGGCGCTCATGAAGATAGCGCCCTGTAGGAATAAGCTCATTTTGAGTCATAGAGAATGACTGACCTTCCTTGCCTCCGTATCTCCACGTTACACAGTGTGCTATTAGTGTAAAATGTTTCATTGTGGAACAACTACAGCTGAGCTGCTGTTTGTCAAGTCTCCTCTGATACCACAGGATAGGCTAGTAACTGCTATTTGTATAGCAAGTCTGTTAAATTAATGCTCTCTCTTGCCAGCGCATATCCCAAATTCCAGGAGACAGGTTGAGTGACTGTTCCTCCTCAGACTTCTGGTTGGGATTGCTCTTGTCTGCCAAGTCAAGGGTGGCTACAGTCGATGCTTGCTGGTTTGGTTTTCGTGTGGTATGTGGCCATGCAGGTAGCCATTTTACTGACATAATGTGGTGTACGATGGTAGGAGCTTTTAGAAAACTACTAGACCAGTTTCTAGTTTCAGCTGAAAGCTGAACGTCTAAGGATCTGCTCGGCTGTCCTTCTGATGGGCTTTGAAAGAGCAGAAACCAAATCCCTGTAGATGAAGATGGCCACCCAGAACAGGAGGCTCAACTGCCAGCTGTAATGAAAACTGTCCATGGGGTATACTTGGCAGCTTATTTCAAATGTGATACACTGCTCGCTTTGTGCACTTGCCTTCTGTTGTGGTGGCTTCCTCATGCTGAACCGTAAAACGCATACACAGTGGGCACCGCTCCTGGTGCCAAACGTGGCTTGGGACTCGCACAGCAATCCAGCTGGTGTGTCTTCTGTGAAATCCCTGCTCTTGCTTCTGGAAAGAACTCAACGGTTCTCTTCCTGGTCTGCAATATCACAGCTGTCATTGGGCATGGTGAGATGCTGTCGGATGATGCCTCTTAGGCAGTGCAGGAAAAACAAGCTGCTTGGATGCTGTAGTACCTGCTTGCAGGAATATTGGCAAAACTTTTCCCTTCAGCTTTTGGGGCTAGGTTAGCGATGATTCAGCACTGCACATAGTGGCACTCTCTGTGATAACTTGTTAACATTTGCTTTTAGGCCCCTCTGTGACTGGGAAAGCTGTTTTGTGGTACAGTTGTCTGAAATTCAAACTGTAGTAACACTGAAGTTTTAATAATAGAACAGGCTGTCCTATCCACAAACCTCAGTTTTCTAAAGAACTTGCTGTCTTGAGAGAGCAAAATGTGTTTGTTTCTGCTTCCCTCTTTCCCCAAAACAGCACTCTGGCAGGTTGTAGGAGTAAGGTCGGAGCCCACCTGCAGTGGTTTAGGAGCAAAGTTGGAGCCCTGATCATCATCTTCTATCCTAGAGATACCTAATGCTGGTACCTTCCAGGCCATGCTAAATCTGAGCTAATTGCCAATTACTGGCAGGGCTGGCGTAGTGTGAGTAGTAACCATAGTACCCAGACAGTGAAGTGTTTCTACCTTTCCAGAGGTTGGCACTTAATTGCCCCCTTGTTTCTTTGTAGTGTGCAGACAGGTGCCCTTAATGCTCTTAATTGTTTTCTCCTCTCCAGTCCCTTGTGCGATGGCACTGGTCCGGGATGCCAGTTTCTTACAAAGCAAACATCTCTAAGCATTTCGGGTCTCGATGCACGTACTTGCATTACAATGGCAGCTATTTGGCTGCCGTGCAGGCACTCCTTAGCCCAGAATAGGGACAGCAACTGTCTAGCTGCTTAAAACTTCCTGGCTCAGTTCAGTCTGAAAGCATTACCTTCCAGCTGATCTCGTATAATTTGTCTTGGGTGCACTAAAACTGGGGGGGGAACCTCTTAGCCATGCTGCATTTTGCCATCGGGATCCTGCTGAGCAGAATATAATCTGGAGTGCTGCGGGTCCATCCTTCCTGCAGGAGCTCTGGGGATAATACAGGGAAGAACCAGCTCAGTGCACGTTCGATCCCGAGCTGCCAGTGTGAGCACTGCCCTTAATCTAGATTGATTACTTAATTGTTCACTGTAACAATTCTGTAATGAAGTTCTGTCTGGCAGCGTGCTCGCTAGGGGATTTGTGGTTGGCAGCAGCCTGCCAGGCAGCAAATGTCCCATGTGCTTCATGCGCAGCAGAGCCTGTTGGTTTTAGAGGTCTGCTGTTTGGAAAGGCCCCTTTCAGGAGGTCCTAGTCAGCATGATTTCCCCTACCTCCTTCCCAGAGGAAATGTACTCAAGAATCTGGTGCGCAGTTCATCTAGCAGCTGTGGAGGAGGTGTGCGATTTTGCAGAGCTACCTGTTGTCCTGTTTGGGCACAGTGGCTGCAAAGACCAATAGGAAACCTGGAAATTGTATTACTATGCAGAATAACCTATTTTTTTCTAAGTGTTTTTGAACAGCAGCTTCCTTAGAAACTCTTAGCTACATTTTGTCTTATCGTGGTCAATTTAGCAGATGCAACCACAGGTATTTTTAGACCTTGCCATCCTGCGGTAAGGTCACATACAGGTACAAACTTTCTTTGAGAGGGGAAAACTGCTCTTCTGTGGTAGGATAACAAGGTCTTAGTGGTGTGTGAGGGAGTTCTGCAGCCATCCTGGTCACTTGTGTGCAGATCTGCTTCAGCTGGTGTCTTGCTGGTCTCAACCTCTCTGGGGCATGATCTAATTTAGTGATGAGACCCTGACTGTGCTTGTGTAAGGAAGAGGGAGATGAGCAGGGGGTGCTGGCTGTTACCTTCAATTAGCTGGCTGCCTAATGAACTACTTGGGTGGATTAGCTGTACCCAGCAGGCGGCAGCAGCAGCATGCTGGCAGGGGTTGCCCCCCCTTGGGGTTCTGGGTGCCTGGGGACACAGGGTGACAAGCCTGCTGACTCGTGTGCTCTGGCTGCCCGTGGCAAGTTGCGTGTCTCCCTATTTTGCTGGATTCCGCGGGAGTTGGTTAGTGCCTGAAATAGCTTTGGCTGTGTAAATAGTGGTGAAAACATGTCAAACCCAAGCAATGTACTTGATGTTGGTGATGGAAGGTGCTTTTGGATATAAATCCAGGGTGGAATTTGCTGAAGGGTTGGACTAAGCACAGTACTGTGCTGTGTTATACTAGTTTGAGACTTAAATGAGGGAGAACACATCATCGAAGAGACCCTTTTCATTTATTTGTTTGCAGTAATAAATCATGATGGCTTGTGAAGTCCACTGTATTACCTCAGGTAGGGTGCTTTGGGCAGGGTGTTGCTAAGGAACAGTGATTTGACTGACACACGTGACTGCCTTATAGATAAGATGCTGTGTGTAATACAGTCACCAGTTATGGTGGCCCCTTCAAGGTGTGAGTTTGGTACAATGCAGCCAGCTCACGGTACGCAGAGCTGCGCTCTGGCCAGCTGCTCTGCTAATGCCGGTGTTTCTGGGGCGGTGGAACATAACATGAGGCCAGGGGCTGGGATTTGAGGGGTGTCTTGCATTTGAAAACTGAAGGTAGCTTTAGAAGTGCTTTTTTACTGAAGAATTGGTCTTGGGAGGGCACACCTGGTCTTCCTTTTTGCTATTCCCGCCTGCTCCCCTAGCTTGCTGTCTGCTCTTTCCCCTCTGTCCTCAATACAGGAAAAATTGCATGAAATCTCCTCCTAGCAGGAGAGCCATGGAGTGCCCAAGGGGCATAACGGTCCCATCTCCCACCTGCCATGTCGGGATGCCCTTAGTCTGTGCAGCAACTTAGTTGTGATGTGCAGAGCTTTCTAATCTCTGGGTAGTCTGAGAATCTCTTCTTTCAGAGGAAGAAATGAACTGCGTGAGCTTGCCTCAAGAGTGCTACTTTCAGAAAATTCGGGAAGAGTTGCTTTCATTCTGATCAGCCTCTTACTCAAAGGAGCCTGCTGGGAATGATAGGCCATTATATCTTCCCTAAGGCTTGTGCCATTCACTGGGGTAGCTAACGGCTTTAATTGAGTGGTATATGGAGTATTCTTGGCTGGTGTGACCTGGAAGTCTGATAGCTGTCAGCATGGCTCAAAGCTCCTTCTGGGAATAATGCGTGCAAGTGTCTCTGTGACTTTCTTGATTAGTGTGTATGGGGATCTTGGATATTAAAACCAATTAGTTGTCTTTAAGGTCAGGGACTTATTTGACCTACCAGCATCCATTTCAACTTGGCCTGAATTGAAGATCTTTGGAAGAGGGCTGTACAACTTGTAAAGAGGCTAATGAAGTGCTGCTTTTTAAAGCACTTCCCTGCTGTCTCTGTAGCCCAAACACTTCAGGCAGGATGCTAGTGCATGACAATCTGAAACAGCAGCAGGCAGGTACTGTTAGGCTTCTCCTACCATAAGAAATGTGAAAGAGCAAAAACCTTTTTTTTTTTTTTTTTTTTTTTTAAGGCTGAAAAGCACTTTGGTTCTCAGAATCTGGAGTAGAGGTTTTTTTTCAGAGCTTAGCTGGTTTGCCCTTGAGAGGGCTAGAGGACACCATGAGGTATTTGATTTTTATGCCATTACTTTAATGTGAAGTATGAGGTCTGGGTTAAATTTGAGACAAAATTTAAATTTGAGAAGCAGCAATTCAGACATCTGGGATACTTCAATGGCAAATGGGAGGTACCTGCTGGCAGGCAGACAGGAACTTCTCCGATTTTTGTTTTGGCTTTGGAGGGATTTGAACCATGAAGCTGCTTTGGGGATTAATACCTCTGCAGGACCCACCCTAAAGCCATAGGAAAAACGAATATCATACTTACTTTTTTCATTTAATTTAAGCCAGTTCTGTGATTTGTGGGTTCTTATCTCCTGACTCTGTGCCTGGGGTTGGTGCTTCTGAACTAGCAGTCATGTGCTTAAGCATGCTTTATTTAAAGCAGCTGGCAGAGTTGGTGAGCTTCTCTATAAAGCAAAGTGCTAGTGGGAAAGTAGAAAAGACTAACTGCTACAAAAGGATCCTTCCAGTTGACTTTTCTGTCTTAATCTGAGGAGAACGAAGTGTTAAAACAGCACTTGGGCTGGCTAGTGTTCCAGCTGTCTGAGAACAAATGGAATGGGCTTAATAATGTCCTTAAAGTATGTGGCTGCATTGTTTTGAATAATCTCTGCTGGGGACTGCTTACATGCCTTTAGCTTGCAGCCCTTAGCCTGTACATATGTTCTTCTTTCCAGAGTAGTATCCCAGGTTAAATGGCTAGCTTTTGGAGGACTTGCTTGGTAGTGGCTAATCTGAACGTGTGGTTATGGAGTCAAATCCTCTGAAGAGCCTGTTTTGTTTTCTTTTCTCTCCCATTATTGTCCAGCAGAAGGGGAGTTACACCAATAACAGTGAAGTGAAGCATCCTTGGGGGGGAGGGAGGAGAGACAGCTGTGTGCATGGAATATGGTATGAATACACTTGTTGCTTTGGCTGGTGGCTGCTCACAACCCCTCTTTTTTCCTTTCTCAGCAATGGTACCAGCATGATATCGTTGATCATTCCCCCCAAAGACCAGATTTCGCGAGTGGCAAAAATGTTAGCCGATGAGTTTGGCACCGCCTCCAACATTAAGTCTCGAGTGAATCGCCTTTCAGTACTGGGAGCCATTACATCTGTACAGCAAAGACTGAAACTCTATAACAAAGGTAACTTCTAGCTTGTATGGATGCTGGCAAACTTCCCTTACTTGGAAGCAGCCCTAAGTTCCTGCATTATGCAGTTTTCTGCTAATCAAATCTATTGGCCTGTGCTGCTGTTTTGCACTGATATTCCAGGTATGTTGCCCATGGATGGCTACTTCAGGGGTAGACCTTGGGACTGGAATAATAAGATGGTCCTTGTCTTTAATAAGCGGGTTCATGATTCTGTCCTTAGCAGTGCTGACTCTTCTAAACTTGGCCAGCCTTAAGAGCTATTCCACAATAGTTCATCTGCATTAAACTAGTGATTTTCCATCAGGCAGAAACTTCGTATGCCTTATGCATGCCACTGTGCAGCTACCATAGGAAATACACCCAGGTCATCTAAAATGAGGACTGGAAAAGTTTGTCATTACTGTCTTTACGCTGGCAAGTGGCCTTCGTTGAGATGGTCAGTCTATAAATCGCTGTATAAGAACTAGGAAAGCTTCATGGGGATGTTCAGCCTTTTTCTGGATTCTGTGAGCTTGCGAGCTCATGGGTTTAACAGACAGGTACATGTTCTTGCAGCTTTGTTGCAAGTCTTTCCATCAGTGTTACCTTTAGCTTCCTGCTCCAAGCTGTTCAGTATAGGTGTGCTAAATTAGTTTGTTTTGCGTTGTAGAGAGCTGGGAGGGAATGAGGTGGGGGAAATAGAAAGTAAAAAACTTGGGAACTTCAATTTCAACTCTGCCTTAAATCTCAAGGCCTAGTAGTTAGCTTTTGATGGGTACAGCTTGCAATATTTCTTAGTGATCTAAAATTGCATTGTGTCCTTTATAGTACCTCCAAATGGTCTGGTTGTTTACTGTGGAACAATTGTGACAGAAGAAGGAAAAGAGAAGAAAGTCAACATTGACTTTGAACCTTTCAAACCAATCAATACGTCGTTGTATTTGTGTGACAACAAATTCCACACAGAGGTAAGAAGTCTCCTATTGCCTGCTGGTCTTGCAGTAGTCAAAGTCAGACTGCTTTGCTAGACTCACTGGAACAGTCCTTGGTGTGCTTGGGTCCACAGTTTGTAGAACAGCAGGCTTTAATTAAGACATCCTGCTGGTGAAGCCACTGGATGGCTTGTGACTGGCTAGTATTCAGAAATATGTGATATTTCCTAAAAGGAGTTGAGATATTGTCCAGCTCCTACTACAGCTGACTTTATGGCCCAGCTAGTAACTGCTGAGCTTGTGTAACCCACAGACATAAGCTTTTCTCTGTAACTGGAGGCAGGTTTTTTTTTCTTAACCTTAGAGCCCCATAGATGTTATTCCAAGTCAGGCCTTAAAGTAATGCCAAGATAATATTAGTGTTGCCAGTCTTGATATCAGATGTGTTAACTGAGACCTGTGATGGAGAACTGGCATGTGCCTAATCTGTCTGGGGTAAAGTGGGATTATTTTTATCCAACATCTACCTATCTTAGTTAAATGAATGGTTTGAGGCATATTTAAAGTAATGTGGATTACACTAGTCTCAACTGCATGAAGTCAGTTCATTGTGTCTGTTTTGGCTCTGTTGGCCCTTGCAGAGGTCTCAATATTTGTGGTGGATGACTGGCTGCCTTTCATGTCTATGGCGTTCACCACGATAAATGTGTGGACTGAGACTTAATTGCCTGTCATCAAATCTGTGTGACATGGGCTTGACAGGCCCTTCAGTGATGTAGTTCTGCTTGTTTGCTTGGGTTTTTGGAGGTCTGATCCATGATGGGGTTTCAAAGGGTAAGAGTAGTGCAGGAAGGAAGGGTATGCTTGTTGTGCAGGTGAGGTACATCCCTATTATTCTGTCTCCCCATCAAGGATGAAATCCCAATACATCTTTGACCTACCAGGAATAACAAAACTGCGCACAGGTACAGCTCTTGAGTTCTGCTGAGCCCACACTTCCATAGGCAATTGAAAGCAAGAGGTAAATAAGAGAATTCAGGAGAGAGCCAGAGGTGCAAAGCCAAGGGAGATGTTTGTCCCTGCAGTTGTTGGCAGCGGGTAGATGGTGGTGGGTTGCCTTCTGCCCTATCAGGAAAGGGATTAATTTGGTCTTGGCTGCAGCTACTGCCTCAGGGCACTGATTCAATACAAAAAAAGTAGCTGCTGCCCACTGGGCTGTTCCCAGGAGGCAGCTGTAAATACACTCTTGCTGGTGTGTAGCATTGCTCAGCAAGAGAGTGGCAATAACTTGAGAGGAATTTGTGGTAATTGCTGCTGATGATGATGTGATTACTAGCGGCACCTTTCTCCATGGGCTGTTTGCTCTCCTGTGTCTCTTGAGTATGTGATTATTTTACTTGGTATTGTCTGCACTGCAGAATCAAATCTAGCTGTAAAAGCCTCCCGTATACTATGCTGAGCAACGAGATGATGTTAGCACTGAAGTCTTGATTTATCTGTCTCATTTGGTTGTAGAGCTGTGCTTTTAACCCAGTGATTCCCCCCAACATGCAACTAGAACTCAACAGCTAGGGCATCTGGCTCAGTACATAAGCAGATTTCCTATGAAAGTGAGGGTGTGTCAAGGAGCAGAAAAAGGATGTGGTCTTCACCTTTAGGCTGAAGCTGGAAAGAGGAAACTCAGCCCAGGTTGAAGGCACAGAATAAAAGCAATAGTCCCTTTTTTGTGCTTGGTAGGTCAAACAGTGGAAGTGCTGACATAAAACGAATGAAGAAGAAACTGAGGGAATCACTGATCATTGGATACTTTATTAAAATAAGAGGGAACCAAGAACATCAGAGCTGTAGTTATCTGCTGCCTGGCAAGAGTATCTGATAAGATTTCCTCTAGATATTTTATTGCCTGTGTGAAACCGAAGTAACTTCCCAAGAGGGATATGAACCCTGATGTGTGTCTGAAGGGTAGGATTTACAATGACTTATTTTGATATCTTGGCTGGAGCGTTCATTCCAGTCACACGATTTGCTTGGCTCTGTCCCAGTTAAATAGATTGCAATGTAATATGCCACTTCCTCCTCTCATTCATCCCACTGCTGAGGAATTAATACAGAATATTTATTTTGGCCAGTAGATTCCATTAAACCTTAGTGTCTGTTTCTTTTAAGCTTGAAAGCTGTAGACTTGGTTGTGTGGATTTTGGATAAAGATGACTGATGGTTTTTATTCTTTCCACTCAGCCCAGTAATCAAGCTGGCAGGTGTGCAGGGAGTTAAAGGTCCTGTGCAGTAAACCAACACCATCACTCTTTTGGTATTAAACTGGTGACTTAAAACAATCTGGAATTTGACAAGTTCTCCATCCTGCTGATGTGTTTTTGCCAGCCAGAAAGAGGATTCTTTCTATTACGTTTATTGGGCATGTATAAGTGAAGTGTGTGTGTGCTGAATGTGCCTACCTGCTCAGGCTGCCCTTGAGGGAACAGCAGCTGACAGATCCTCTGGAAAAAGGAGCGTGGAGTTTGGGTAGTTGTGGGTGTCCCACACCACCAGAACCAGGACTGGGCAGGAAATTGGACAAGAATGACTCAAACGCCTTGATACTAAGCACTGCTTTAGTTGTTAGTCAACTTAAATGACCTTACAGGATGAATTTAGCTGCCCTTTCTAAAGGGAAGAAAATTGAAGGATAACTTCATTATCCAGCAAATATTATTGCTGTCTTCTCTATAGCCAGTTATGCACAGGACGATTATGGCTGCTGTTACTTAACTCTGCTTTGTAAGGCTGAATTTGTCATAGCCACTGTTCATCATTCTACTTTTGGGACTTGAAGTCAGCAGGTGGAGCAAACCAGTATTTGTGGTAGCTGGCAAGTTGAAAGCTGGTTTGTATTGGGGCTTTGTAGTATAAAACTGACTGACCGGTGAACTAAGCAAGTTCTGCTTTCCTGGCTGGAATGCTGGGAAAATTACTCTTCCAGTTTTGCCGACCAGAGAGGTGATGCAGCCCTGTAGAAGTGTGATCTGTTTCACTAACACTTTCTGGAGCTGGTCTTTAGGGTTTTACTATTACACCTGCCTGTGAAGTCATATGATGAACTGGTAATGCTGTGAAAATTGTTATCAAGCTTAAACATTAGTTTTCTTTGTGCTCTTGGCAGCATTGTGTGAGAGAGTAATCGGGGGTAGTCTCAACTCTTGAATCTGCTGCTCTTCCTATAGTGTATTTGCAAAAATAGCAATGACACCTATGGAACTAAAATTTATTGAGGTATATTGTTTCTGGTAGTCTTTCTGAACCAGAGTCCTTAATAAACTGGTGCTTACTGCTGACAGCATCATTTTCTGTTCCAGGCTCTTACAGCGCTACTTTCCGACGACAGCAAGTTTGGCTTTATTGTAATAGATGGTAGCGGTGCACTTTTTGGAACTCTTCAAGGAAACACAAGAGAAGTCCTGCACAAATTCACTGTGGATCTTCCAAAGAAGCATGGTAATGCACCAGCCCATCTCTAGACTGTTTGCAGCAGAATATCATGGGATGGGATGCGAGGGTAGAAGCAGGGAACTTGGCCTGTAGATGTTTAGTTCTACTCAATTCTTTGCTCCCCTGAAATCTGACAGCAAAGCCTCTAGTCTGAGCCTTCTGTCAAAATTAATGAATCACAGTAATGTGATCTTCTTAAAGTGGCTCTTCTTATTTTTTGGCACATGTGACCCTTTACTTGGTTTTGGGACAGTCTTAACTAGATACTACTAGCACAAGTAGTAATACTACTTGGTAGCATCTTTAAAGATTGCATCTGATGGTGTTGCATGCAAACCACAGTGAAAAGCAAGAAGCTGTTCCTTGCAAGAAGCACAGAAGTCTAATGGAGCAAGCAAAATTCTAGTTCTGTTACACGATGCTGTATTGTAGTGAGCCACTGATGAATTCAGCAAATTGTCTGTTAGCTACTCCTGGGTTACCATCCCTCTCTGTAGATTAGGATGGGACAAAATGAAATAGAAACGTCTCCCCTGTTAAGTCTCTGCAGCAGACACTGCTGGAATGCATTGCAATGGCAAGAAAAGTATATGAGGCAGTGTAACAAAGGAAATTGCTTTTAATGAAGATACAGGACATAGAAAAATGTGTACAGATGTTCAAAATTTCTATAGAGAGTTGCAAGTTTGTACAAAAAGAAAACAAAACAAAAAAACAAAAAAAACCCATATTGCCCTCTGTGGGATACATGGAGAAAAATCTCTTGCTGTGAATGAACTCTCTTTATTCACTTGCTGTTTCAATGAGTGCCCCTGGCTCTGCTTGTGGCAAACTAATTCTGAAGGCTGCATCTGCCCTTGGCTTCAGTTATTCAGGGCCCAGTTGGGACCACATACTAATAATCTTCCTGAAATGAAATGACTTCTAAATTGCTACCTCGCATCTGTTCTTTCATAAAGGTAGAGGAGGTCAGTCTGCCTTGCGTTTTGCTCGTTTGAGAATGGAGAAACGACACAACTATGTAAGGAAGGTAGCAGAGACAGCTGTGCAACTGTTCATTTCTGGCGACAAGGTGAACGTGGCTGGTCTCGTTTTAGCTGGATCAGCTGACTTCAAAACTGAATTAAGTCAATCTGACATGTTTGATCAGGTGAGTGGCCTTTTCTGAGCAAAGCCCAAATGTTTAAGCCGTCAGTAGTAACATGGTGATATTAGTAGTAGCTCTGGTTTAAGATGCATCTCAGGAGGAATGTAACTTTGGCATCTTAAGTGATTTGATCAAAACTAAAAAACTGATATATCCTAGAGAGGTCTCCCTTTCCTAATACCTCCTGCAAGGAGGTAGGATCTCCTTTTCTTAGTAACAGTGCTAATAAGAAACCTGTCCTGCCCGTTTTGGAACTGGTGTTCATGTTCTCGGTGTTCCCAAATCTAAAGTAGCTTTATTGGAATTAAATTCCACTAAACCTAATCTCTGTGGCACTGTTGCCTGAAAATTGTGCTTCAATATTAAGCATTCAGAGGTACCTCTGACTCAGAACTTCTGCTTGCAAGTGAAGCAAAATAGATTAATACCGTGACTCTTGCCAGGTACTTATTCCTGTGGCATTATGAAGTAGTCTTATGGCAGTGCTGTGTAACAGACTCTTTTTCATGTCTCTTCTTTTTCTTGTTTAGCGGTTGCAATCCAAAGTGCTCAAACTAGTTGACATTTCATATGGAGGAGAAAATGGATTCAATCAAGCAATTGAGTTGTCAACTGAGGTCCTCTCCAATGTGAAATTCATTCAAGAGAAGAAACTAATAGGTACGTGACTACATGCTCAGCCTTTTCCTGAGCCAGGTATGCTTGACTGAATGTGCTGATCTTGCTTAAGACCTCCTGGTAATGCCTTTGTGTGCTGCCTCAGCCCTGCAGTGCTTTCTGAGTTGAGCTGAACATGACTTGTAGTGCTTCTTTCTGTTACCTGGACACTTTCTCCTATGCTGCAGGACTTCAATGAGACTTTAAGGAGTGGGGTTTTTTGTGGTGGGTTCCCCACCCCCAAACTTCTTGGATCTTCTCTGCTTAACTTTTCATCAGAGATCACCTTAGTTTCAGGCATTCTAGTAACATTTGGGCGAGGGGAAAAAATGCCTCCTCAGATTGTTTGCATCTTCAGCAAGAAGAGAGTTAAGATTTATTTTGTTTTAAGATGGCAGTAGAAATGATCCTTTGTTTGACTGTCAGCAGACACACATTGCTAATCTGAAAGCACAAGAGGGCAATAGTTAACAGTAGCTACCTTATACACTGAAAAGAGTGAAGTTAAATGCTGCCTGCTGGTGGGTTAGTCTAATTGATTGTTTCATAGCTAAGGTAAGCCTTTCAATGGGGTTAGATTCCCAACAGGGCAGTGTTTGATGGAGTTGACTTTCTGCTGATGAATGTTGTAAATTACATGCTTTGACTTGTTATCATATCCCTTGCTTTCTTCAGCAGCATTGCAGTCTCCTTTTCCAGTTTCTTCTTGCATCTTGCATTCAAATCAGGCTTGTTAAAAATCCACGTGGCATGATCAGTGTTTGTGACAATCTCTTTCGTTGTATCCTGGCTGCAGGACGATACTTTGACGAAATCAGTCAGGACACGGGAAAGTACTGTTTTGGTGTTGAAGATACACTAAAAGCTTTGGAAATGGGAGCAGTAGAGATACTGATAGTCTATGAAAACCTGGATATAATGAGATACGTTCTGCACTGCCAAGGCACGGAGGGTAGGTAGCGCTTCTGTGAGACTGAAAGGTCTATGAGAGTTTAACACCTAAGCCATCTCACTTGGAAAGATTACACTGGAGAAGCTCCCTAAGCAGATCTTTAAGGACTTAGTCAAGGGGGTGTTGTGTAGGCAGGTCACTAACTTGCAGCTTCCCAGCTGCTCTGGGGGGAAAGTCAGAAACTAGCAAGCTTCCACTGTGGAGAAAGAATTCCAGCGCTGGGGTGGCAAGTTGTCACAGAGCTAGCATGAAACCTGCCTTTCAGTTGTGTAAGTTTGTGTGATACCAGTGCATTACAGAGGGGAGACTGAGTTTCCCTTGTGGCCAGAAACACAATTCTTATTGATTGCAGACAAACCATATGCCTACAGCACAATCTCTGCCTTTTTTGGATTTGGCACTACAGTTATTCTCTACTAGTGTGCCCTGTTTGGTTTCCCATAGAGCTTCAGTTAGAAAGGCAGCATCAGTGACCAAACCCTCTGCGTTGTAATTGCTGGTTGTTGTCAGTCTCTTTCTGTCTTTAATCTGTATCTGATAGTCTTATCCAACCTAATTTTTTTTTCCTCCCTTCTCAGAGGAGAAGATCCTGTATTTGACACCAGAGCAAGAGAAGGACAAATCCCACTTCACAGATAAAGAGGTATTTCAGCTTTGGGGCTTGTAGATTTATTCTTAGTGTACTGGTGCAGTATTCTGAATATCTGAGCTTAGTTTGTCACGAGCATGTGAGCATGATGATCTTTCTGGCACTCAGATGAGACTTCAAGACAGTAGCCTGTGGTTCCTCCTGTTCACCTGCAATGTAACGCCTGGATTCTAGACTTGCTTTTCTCCAATCTTTCTTACTGCCAATTCCAAGGTCATGTAAATAATTTGAAGTGACAGGCAAAAGGTCTTTGACCACCATCAAACCACCTGCTAGAAGAGTTTGGTAGCCACCATACAACCTGCAGGCTAAGGTCCCAAACTATTATTACTCCCTGCTTATTGTGTACTGATTTGATCAATACAAAGCAACTGTGAGGCTAGAAACTATTACATGGATGTAAGTGCAAGGGAGGGTTTGCTTCTAGATACATTTGAAATGTGGATCTGTCACTCACCGTCTGTGAGGTTTTTTTGCCTGGGCAGGTCAAAAAACCCTGACGGGACGGGAGGGGATCTGTATTACTTTGCAGAGTAAGCTGGGCAAAAAAGTGCAAAAAGGGTGGTGATCTGTCTCATATTAGGACTACCAGCGTAGCTGTTTCCAGCTGCTTTCCCTCCTGGTGGGGTAACTGCTAATTCCTTCTGCGCACAGAAGGTTTACAGTGTTATCTGCAGTAATGTAGTGTTTCTGTGCCAATAATCACTTGACCTTCTACTTAACAAAACTATGCTTTTTGCCTCCGTATTTGCATAGATCAGTATTTCCTAGAGTAAACAGTGCCTTGTTAGATGAGTGGCAATGGACTGTTTGCAGGGTATAAAGCAAATCTAAAGAAACAGTGAAAACCAAGGGTGTAGCATGAGGTGACAGTTGAGCAGTAGAATAAACAAGGCATTTTCTCACCAACTTCTGCAATAACTTCTGTAGTATGGAGACCCAAAACAAGGCCTGTCAATATTTAATTTCTTAGCACCAGAACCTTCTGCTTGTGCCAGCAGTTGCCTGATACAGATGTGTCAGGAATGACTACCACCTGGACCCTGGCAAGTGGTCAGGCTGCTCAAGCCTGTGGAGCATGAAAGCTGTTGTCTATGTGTTTAAGACTGAAAAGACAGTGGTGATGTTTAAGCCAAAGACAACTTTTGGTATGAATTTTCTCAAAACCTAACATGCAGTGACTGTAACATTTTATTTTATTTTATTATTTTATTTTATTTTTTCCCCTCCTCAAATGTCTACGTAGACTGGCCAGGAACATGAACTGATAGAAAGTATGCCCCTTCTGGAGTGGTTTGCAAACAACTACAAGAAATTCGGAGCAACATTGGAAATTGTTACAGACAAATCACAGGAAGGATCCCAATTTGTGAAAGGATTTGGAGGAATTGGAGGTAAACTGCAAGACAGAAATGTGTTTGTATTTTTAATGGTTGATTTGATAGTCTGGTGCCAACACAAGTGGGATTAATCTTACTCCTATTAGTCACAATACCAGTTCAAGAAACTATCATGTTCATCGGGGATCTCCAGGTGAATTCATTCCATATTCAGCAAGATGATGCTGCAATGTTAGGCAGCTGTCACTTTCTGTCTGTGTTCCTCAGATCCCTTTGTCCTTCAGAAGGGCTGTGAATGGCTTCACTCTGTCTCTGCACAGTTGTTGTTTTGTGGCAGAGCATGCCCTGCTGTGTAGAAGTTGGGTATGACAAATACCAGCCTAGTTTCTGAAGCAATTGGGTATCTGTTATTCATCTCCCAGAACTTCCCTGTACTTTGCTCCCCAGTCTTCCGCTTCTTTTCAAAATAAAATTATTTTTAGCCCAACCTCATGGAGAAATGAGGCTTCCGAAATCCTTTGGTCCTTCCCTTGAGCTCACTGACCAGTTTCAGCTAAGTCTGGCAGAGGTGCAGATAGCTTATGTGCTTCAGTCTGACAAAAATCATTAGCAGAGTAGAGCAAAAACACCTGCCGTGCACCTTATTCTCTGCAGATTAGGGATTCCAGGACAAAGCTGTTGCTTATTTGCTGATAAGCCAGCTGTTGCCACTTGCTGTGTTTAGGTTGATGGATGTAAAACAGAGATGAGTGTATTGTAAAGGGGAAATTCTAGGGGCCAGAAAACACCAATCAGAAGGAAGCAAGCTTGAATTGTTTGGCTACATAAGGAGCAAAAGGTTTCTAAGCTTTCAGAGTTTGTAATTCCAGGAGTCATTCCTGTCCCCCCAGATCCAGCCTCTTTGCATGGAGGGATACTCTTTGCTACCGTGCTCCAGTCCCTGTAGACTTGAAAGGAAATACTCCTTGAATACCCTTCACCTAAGTAAATGTTTCCAGGGTAAAGGCTTCCCAGAAACCCCAGTTGGTGTTTGGGGTGGGAAGAGTCCAGGAAGACAGCCACTACCTACTGCTTTTACTCCATTGTAAAGGTTACTTCAGTGCCAGCTGCCTTCTGAATTTAACTGATAAGCCTTTTTCTGAGCAGTTATATTAGGACAAATGATCTGTTACTGGTGGTTTTTTTGGAGATACAGTCCTCCTAGAATAGGCTCAGCTTTTCCAGAAGAAAGCTGGCCTATGCTGGGCAGGTAGGTATTTCTTCTTTTTGGCAATAAATTACATCAGGCTTGTGACATGGATGTGGTGTTTTCACTCTAGCTGCATGTCTGCTGTCGATCATCAGTTTGAGCCTAATTTGCAATACAAGTGCTAAGTCAGTTTCTGAAGATTTGAGAAACTCTTGACTTACAGTAGACAGGGCTTAGTAAACTGTTTAAAATGCCTTTCTAGCTCTTTGAATTTTGAAGAAGCTAAAGCGTGTTGTTTTTACCAGGTATCTTGCGGTACCGAGTGGACTTCCAGGGAATGGAATACCAAGGAGGAGACGATGAATTTTTTGACCTTGATGACTACTAGGTAGTCGACCTGGGTCCGGCAAAACGTGCCTCGCCCCTCCAGCATCCAACCCAAGGAGCAAACTCATGGTGGAAAACACAACAGATCCCTGCCTTAGAATTGGAACATTTCCAGAACTTGATCCACAAGCATTGGATTTAAAAAAGCAAAACCCTACACTTTGATTTGTCATAGTGTCAGTACAGCAGCAAACTACTAAGTTCCTATATGCCACTTTGGACTAATTTAAAATGAATCCCGGTTTTTACTTTTACTCAATGGTGAAATTGGTTGCTCTTGTATTTTATGAAAATGATTTTTTTAACCTTCATGATACATTAACTGCTGTAAACCTCTTCCTTCAAAAAGTAATAGAAGTAAGATCCTACTGGTTTGTTTCTTTTTACTTTGATTGGAGAAATCAATTGCTGCATTTTGCAGCAACGTGACCCATTTACATGGCATTCTCAGCGTAGACTGCAGAAGAAGAAATGTAAGGAAATTGGAGCCATTCATTCTCTTCAAAAGAATGAGAAGGCACTTACCTAGAGTGCTAGCTTATAATGTGTGGCTTGCAAATTCAGATGATTTGGGGAGGCTTACCAGCCAAACATGCTTTAATCTATTTGCAGAAGCACTGCTCTTACAAACTAGGAAATGCACTTCATTGATTGCAATGGAAATGCTGCTGAAGTCTTGGGCTTAATTTGGATTTGAGCAGTGCAGCCTTCAGGATTATTTTTTTTTTCAGTCTTGACAAAAATAAACATACAATTTAAGTGAAGTAAGGTACACTTTGCTTTGTTTTGTTCCTCAGTAAGTTTCTTTTTGCTTTAGGACTGCGTAAAGTTTCCATGATTATGTGAATTTGAACCCACGGTTCTTTAATGGAAGCAGGTGTTTTACAGGAATAATTGGTAAGAGGAGTCCTTGACTGAAACCCTTAGTACTGGTGCATTTGGAGCATTTGATACTAATATGGTGAACATTAGCACAACCCACTGGGGACATCCATCTCCCAGCACTAAGGCAGTCTGTCGTATTGGCTCACAAGTGTCCTGTAAATCTGATGCTGAACTCTAATGTGCCCTTAATGGGTTAAAACTTCTGCTTGCATAAAGACTCAAGAAAGCTTTTTGTCATGCCTGCTATATAGAATGCATTTCAACCTACTAGAAATGGTTAAGGGTTTTTCAGATGGTATTGCAGGCAGAGGGTGAAGTGAACATTGGCACGAGATAATGCACAAGTCTTGCTTCTTTTGGGGGATTTGGGGGTTCTCTGACAGGCACTCTGACATCACGGTGCCTGGTAGTTCTGTTCTTCACTGGCTCTGTCACTCCTGGTGCATCGGTCAAAAGCAGCTTCTGTTCCAAGTTGCATACCTGCCTATTTTTCCAATAATCCTGTTTCACTTGAATGGAGGGGGAGCTTGTCTTAAAATTTCTGCCACGCTGTTCTTTGAGGTCCAAAATTACTGTCATTGTGAGCAATATAATTTGTAACCCTGGTTTATAACCTGGCAGATGGCTTTGCTGTTGTTTTCACATCAAAGCTGGAATCTCTCACGGAAGGTGTGACTGGGTCTGCCGTAGATTTGCACAAACCCAGGTTTGAGCACATTTGCGGTCTTCACAGCGGTATGTTCTGGATTTTGCCATTGTAAATGGGTCTAATGTGACATGACAAGACCAGAAAAATTGGATGTAAATTTACATTTTTGAATATACTGCTTGTTGTTTCACATGATACATTAGGGTATGCAGCTCCTTTTTGTAGTTTTTATTTTTACTATTTAAGTTTGGAAATGATGCCAAATTTTTGTATTTCTTTAATCAATGTGTTCTCTTCAGTGATATATATTGCATTATATATTGATGTGTATATCAATATATACTGATATGTATTACACTTACACATACAAACACGTTAAATGGGGGTGAAAAATCCTAGCCTTCGCATACTATATAGCCTCTGCAGAGAGATCCCAAGCAGTGATATCTTGGTGTTGTGATGTACAGAAATGGAGAAGAGTATTAAACCATATTTAAGAATATAGTACGGACTCCTGATTTATTTTCTTTAGTCCAGGAAACACCTGCTTTACTCTCAGCTTGGTGCCACCTTCAGGTCAGTACTTGAGTTTTGAGGTAGCTGTTTTATAGCTGGGCTTGAACATTGTGTTTCTTCATCATACTGAGTTGCTCTTTTAAGCCCTAGCAGAAATGTAACTTCAGAAGGGCGAAAAAACCAACAGCCAAAGTTGAAAGAAAGTTGTGCTGTGAGTGTTACCTAAGGTGGTCTTCTGAACAACTGATGCAGATGGAAATATATCCTGCAGGTGCAGAAACCTGCCCTTAATATTCCAGTCACAGAACACCTAGACATTCTTTTTAACAAGCCTTTTCTACCTGCCTCTTCGTGCGGGACAAATCCAGATCAGAAGTGTACTTGCTGCGTGGCCCTGCCGCCTCTGGTTTCTCCTGTGTCCAAGCTAGATGTATGGATGAGTTTCCCAGAGGGGACCTGCCTCCTTCCCTAGCTGGGAAGGCGATATGTAAATGACATCATTAATATCAGAAATTCTAATGGATGCTTTTAATCATCTGCCAGCTGGTCTTGCCTGGCAGTGATTCTCTGGCTGAGGCTGAGCATCTGCCTTCTCATGCCGCAGTACCAGAACAGAGCAGGATCTGTGCCGTGTAGCTGTTCGCCTGTTGCGGTGACGTGCAGGCTCCTACAGCAACAGCTCTTCCAGGGAACTTAGGCGGACTTCAGTTTTTGTACTCGCTGCCTCACGCTGTCTTTGATCTGCAGTTGTAGCAGTTGGGAGAGCATGGCTCACAGTCCTTGGGTCTCCGGATAGCAGAAGTTTTGGAGATGTGACGTTTCTGCTGGAGCAGAAATAAATGATGCACAGAACCACTTTGCTGTATGCATCTTATGCTGTCTACAACCTCGGTACAGAAAACTGATCACCATTCAGTTCATGATGCAGATAAAAGCATCAAGCTGAGATCAGCACAAAATATATATAAAAAAAAATAATCCCATCAGTCAGCACCTGTTATGGGAGAAGCTATTGCTTGCAGAAAACTACCCATGCAGTCTCACCAGGTGGTGTAACCAGGCATGTGTATGTATATTGTTTTCAAAAAAAACAGAGATATTTCTCAGTTAACCCTTTAAGTGGCGGCAACAGCAAACCTGGTTTCTGTTTTTCAGTTTTGCATTCCAAGGGAAAATGAGGAGCAGAGAAGCCTGGCTGCTGTGGAGGGATGCCCGAGAGCTGTCTAGTTCAGTGTCACAAATACTCCATGCCAGACGTGCTTGGAAGCTGCTACTTCCTCACGTACGAATCTTCTTGGTTCTCACGTCTCTTCTTCCCCTTCACGTTTCGTTGAGAAAACACAAATGCATCTAGTCTGCAGAGCAGCCGCGGGAGCCGTGTGCTGGGGTCCCCTCTGTGCTCGTCTGGTCCCCTCCCGCTGGCTGACTGCAAAGGTGCTCACATCGACCTCCTCCCGGGGGCACTTCACAGTTACAGAAAGATGAGGCCGCCGCAGAGAAACGTGGTGAAAGTATTTTTTTCCTTGTAGCTGCCAAAATAAGGTCGCTGGGTCCATTTAACCCTTCAGAAAGCAGCTTCTGTTGCAGGCTTGCTGCTGACGGGTCAGTGTGAGCACTCGGATTGTCTCCTATTTGAAAGCGCTGATTTACAGCCGTCTTTCTTCACATCAAATATTGCAGAGCGCCAGGTGGGTTCTTCCTGGCGTATAAACATGAGCATCACCTTGCAGCACGTTCATCCGGGAGACTTGACTGCCTTTGGCAGGCTGGATTGCTGCAACGTGGAATTTGGGAGTTTGGTGGGGCCAAGTTTGCACCCTTTCAGGCACAAGTGGTCAGAGGAGGCAGGTTTGTGTTTGAAAGCTAGGTAGGGTGGCTTTCCACGTGCCTCCTGTACTGTGGGCTGTTAAATAATGATGTCCCCAGAAGGGATCCTATCTTGTTTAGCTGGAATCAAACGAATAAATAAAGTGTCGTTTCCAGTATGTCGCACGGAGCTGCTTCTGTGCAGCTCAGAGAGGTGTAAAGCGCACCCCGAGGGTCCTGTCCCTGTGCTGCTCCCACACCTGAACTTGGAAGCGGGGTGCCGCCGGGCACACGCTGCCGCAGCCGGCTGCGAGGAGGCTCGCGTGAGCGGTTGGAGCGGACGATCAGCTTCTCCTTGCTGTCTGAATGCAATTTTTTTCTTGTGCCAAAGGGCTTCAGCTCTTCTAAACGCTTAACTGTGTGTGCCTTAATGCCCTCAGTAATACCCCTGAATTTTTATTTTATGTATAGTAAGTCCATACCGCTCTTACTGCATTCTACGGTTCAGTTTTAAGTTGGTGCCGTGTGCTCAGATATTCCAATAATGCTCTTTTTAAATGCTACTTTTTGTATAGCTGTAATTAAAGACAGAATTTGCCCTTTATAACTTGTTATTTCGGGAGCTGGAGCCCGGCCTGCGCTGTTGTTGCTAGCAGGCTACAAATGCCATTGTCCTGGGAAGCCGAGCGCAGCCGGCGGCGCTGAAAGGCAGCTCTGGAATTTCACTCAGCTATTTTTAGTCGGTGGTGAAAAATTGCGCTTCCAACACTTTTGAATCTTTCTCGGTGCTTAACTAAATCAAAGGGCAAATCCTGACTTCTCACTGACGAGCAGGACGAGGAGGTGACCTTAAGCTGCTGCGGAGGCTGAGCTGGTGAAAAGGTGAAGTGGGGGGGGGGAAGAGCCCCAGCTCTGCCCGATCGCTGCCTCGTTCGGGAGGGGAAGGGGCTGTGAGGGCGGTAGGACGTGGCTGCGCGGCCACAGCCACCGGCCTGTCCGGCTTTCTGCAGGTTGTCTGTGGCCATTGCTACGCCGGGGTGGCTCCTGGCTCCTTGCTCTTCTCCCTGTCCCCCTTTTGGGGCCAGTCCCCCCTATTTCCCTCTGTCTCCTCCTGTGTAGCTCGGTGACGGTGCCGTGTGTGCAGGTCTGCTCTTCGTGGAGCCGCGGCGGTGGCCAACCCTTGGAATGCCGGGACCCGGAGGCAGGAGCTCCTGAAGGAAACGGTGCGTAAGTCCCGCTGGCTGCACATCAAGCTGTCATGTGTCGGACTGTTCCCTTCAACCCCAACCACCTCTGCAGCTGTTAAGGCAAAAGCAGCTTCTAATCCACAGTTTCTTCTTTTTAGTGCCAGGGCAGGAGTTTTCTGAGAAGCTGCTTCACCTCTTTGGCCACCAAGTTTCCACAATGGCACAAAAAAAGTCGCTTTCTGGCAACGGGATCCTCACAGCTGAGTTTCCTTGCCTTGGTGTTCCCTGCCATGGGCACGGAGAGTCCTGGGTGGCTGTTTTGCTGCTTGCTTTCCCCTGTGCTCTGACTTCAGGACTTGGTATGAATGTGGAGACCTTCGACTAGGCTTGGTTGCGGTTTCCAGTAGCCTCCGGTTACCCAAGAGCTGCTCTGCACATCGCCCAGGCTCCAACAGCCCGGTGAAGGTAAGACGGTACCAAGCACTAGCTCCTGGAAGGACGTTTGCAGTGGCCCTGGGCACACGTGGGCTGCGCAGCTGCCAGAAAATCGCAGCCGGCTCCAGGACACCCTGAAGCGTCCCCGGGGGAGGACGCCCACGGCTGGCTCCAGTCCTGGATGTGGGCAGGACCGACCCTGCCCACGCTGCTGGGTGTCACAGAGCCGAGCACCCCGGGGCCAGCCCTGCCTGTGCCGGCTCCTGCTGTGCCGCGCTCCTGGCGGCTGCTCGAAGTGCCGAGCCGGAGGATGCTGCTGGGCAGTAAAGCCTCAGCATCAAAGTGGCGGGTACAGCACAGCAGGGAGGCGGTGTCGGGAGAAATCCGGGATGGTAACGGCTTGCTGCGGGATCGCTGATCACCAACGGCGATCCCGTTACGCTCGGGACGCCGCGGTTCGCTCCGCCGTACCTGCTGTTACCCGTGCTGAGGTTCCCCCGCAGCCCGCCCCGACGTGCTCGCCCTGTCCCCGTTCCCAAACCCACCCCGGGGCACAGGACCGAGGAGACGTGTCCCAGCCCATGAAGCCTCGAGCCCTGAACAGGGCCGATGGTCTCCATCTCAGTGGTGGTTGCCATCATGCCGCGTTGTTCACACAGGTGCCGACCCTCCTCCTGGCTGCTCCTCTGGGGTTATCTGCCCCTTTTGGGGATTTGCCTGGGTTTGCAGTCGGGGGGCTGCTCTGGATGTCTGAGCATGGGGCCCTGAGCCGTGCTGGGAAGGAGCTGGGCCCCCGCAGCACCACGGGAGGCTTGCCCTGTCCCCGGGCACGGCACTGTGCGGCCCCCGGGAAGCCTCTCTAGCTGGTTTCTTGGGAGCTGCTTGCAGCCCAGGTCGCTGTAATTTAGTAGAAAAACTGCTGATTGCTCCCGTGTTGCTGCTCAGGCTGCTCCTCGAAACCTCATGGGAACGCTCGGGACACGTCGGAGAGCCACGCCAAACTGCTCTCCAGTTAAGCGCACTGAAGGGTGTTTAACCATCTGATTTGGCAAAAGGAATTACCTCTTGCTTGAGCACTTCTCCCCGTGTGCAGCCACGTGAAAGCTCCGTCACGTCTCCCTCCATCTTTGCTTCTCTAGCCTAAACAAACCAGCTCCTTTGGTCCTTCCCTCGGGATCAGCTTGTGCCACGAGGTGAGTCTCTCTCCAGGCTGCAAGCCTGCTCGAGTGTTTCTTGCTGCGAGGGGCCGGGCGCAGGATCTGGCCAAGGCTGCGCAGGGTACAGCCCATGCCTCGCACGCTTCTCGGCCACGGGTGGTTTTGGGATGGGTTTGGGGTTGTACAGGAGGACGCTGACTCAGTGGACTGGTGTGTGGGAAGGACATGAAGTATACAGACCTCAGCATTACCCCCAACGGGTTGGTTCTGCACAGTCATGTCTAAATTTACCCAAAACCGCAGAAGTTTGTATTATTTGAGGACAGGAGGGGATGGAGGCAGGCAACTTGCTTGAAAGCTAAAGCGTGCAAAAAAACCTATTTTCCTAGCAAGGAAAATGGAAAATATAGAGGAATTAAGTGGCATAAGAGAAGAGGGAGGGATGGCTGATCTCAGCTGAGTGCTGCTGTAGCTGGATGCCATCCTTCAGGAACACCGGGCGGCTTTGACTGGTTGCAGACATCCCCAGTGGTGGGGGACGCTGGTCACGGGGTCCCCAGCCGCACGGTCGTGGGGTCCCCATCCGCCTTCTGGCAGCTGAAGCCTGGCTGGGACTGAGGTGCCTCCCTCCTGCATTCTCCTGCTTTTTTCCTGCTGATGTGGTGCCTCCGTCCGGGCGCGGGGAGGGGACACCGCAATCCTTATTGCTGGATATTTTGTGGGTGTCTGCCTTTCAGCACAGCACATGGCTCCCGCAGCTCCCAGGTTGCTCCTCTGGGCTGAGACCTGGGTGATGCTCAGAGAAACTGGAGCTGTTCAGAGGCCTGGAAACATCCATGGTTATGTTAGTAAAAAATCATTTTCCTAAACAAATGTCATCCTACAGGTCACAAACTAAATGCTGTCTCCAGGGAGGGGTGGAGCGAGGTGCAGAGGTATTTATTTTGGAGTTGTCTGCAGGAGCCCACCGCAGGGGCTGACGATGGAGACGAGCAAAGGGACCACTCTCACCCCTGGACCTAGTTTTCCTTAAGAAAAATCTCCATTTCTACAGTGCCTGCAAGGACAGCCTAAGAAAGCTCCCATTGACTCATTGCCTGTGGAATGCAGCAGGTAACCAGCCAAAAGGACAATGTTCGTGCTTTGCATACAAGATCAAGCATGGGGACTTTCCACGTGAAACACAAGCGTCAGGTGTAGCAAGCGGTTGCCATGAGCTGAAGTCAGCCGCCTTCACTCAAGCGGCCCGCTTGGGAGCCAAGAATATATTTCTGGAGGGTGGGGAGGGAAGGGAGGATGCTTTAAACCCATGTCACGGCCGTCGGGCCATCACGACCGTGGGGACACCTCGCGTACCTCCGTGCTGGGGATTCTGCCGTCATTTCTCCTGTTTCGTCACACGTCAAGGTGCCCTGTCTCTTCCTCGCCGCTCTGCCTTTGCACTTAACCTGCTTATTTTATTACACCGGGATGGATTTTGGTTGCATCTGCGGCCGAGTGAATCTTAAATACCTCCCTCCCGTGTCCTCTGTGCCTCCTGGGTGTGACCAGGGTCGTGCAGTTTTCCCGAGCACATTTAGGAATGGCAAAGACGTGCTCTGCAAAGCTGGGGACAACAGGGGACTGTCTTTCTGTAGACCCACCTTTGCATTTCTGTTTCGAGATGACCCTTGCTGTGCTTTGGCCTGGCTTGGTTTAATGCCTGGGTCATGCTCATTTGCTGGAGCAGCTCCAGGAGGAACACCCCGGGGGTGTAAGGAGGGTGCCGAGGGGGAACGTGCTGCGTGTGGCTGTGGTGCGAGGAGCATCGGGAGCTGCGCCCCAGCTGCGGCTCAGAGCCGCTCCAGCACATCGGGGGGTGCCACGGGTCTGGCTCTGATGGCTCGTTAGCTTTCGTGTAACATCTTACTTATCTCAAGCATATCGGAACTTATTCGTGGGGAATGCAGGGGCTGGGTTTGGAAGAGTGATACATGTGGGAGGTGAGTGGAGATGGTACTGGGACAAGCTCCTCTGCTGTGAGCGTAGCTGAGGATAATTTACATTAAATAAAAATTATTCTCCTGGCCTTTTCCTTGCTGAGGTCGACCTCCTCTCACCCCACGGGCGCAGACCCCAGCGTGTGCCACTCTGATGTGCCGTGGTTTGAGAGGTGCCACGTCACCCACCGTCTCGTCTCCCCTAGTACAAGCCACCAGGGAAATCAAAGAGCTGCCGTAAATATGTAAAAGTACACCTGAAACTCAGAAAGAACTTTTGCTATTCCTAAGTCTGTGTCTGTGAAAAGCTGCATTTCCTTTGGTTTCTGGCCAGACAGGGGATGTGGGGGTCTTCAGGGCTCTGCATTGCTGTAGCCTGAGGGGCTCCCGAGCAGGGTCCTCCAGCCCGGGATGCACTGCCTGGGGCAGAAACCTGGGCTGCTGGGTGCCAGCGGGGATGGCAGGGTCCGGGGGGAACCCCAGGGCACTAATCCTTCCCAAAGTCCGCGCAGGTGTAATATGTGGTAAAAAAAATAACCTGGAAATAAATTCCGATTAAGACCAAAAAAGGGCTGGGGCTTTCCCTTTCACTTGCAAAACCAAGGGGTGGTTTAATCCCTTGCTGTGCGGTGCTGGGAATAAAGACCGTGTGTGAGAATTGCTTTTGTTCTCACATTCTTATTAACAGGGTAACTGAGCTACTCACAGTCCCTCGCCATTTTGCTTAGGCAGGTGAACGGGCCTCAAGGGTGCTGCATTGCAAAGCAAGGCTGTTCGTAGCTTTATTGTCATCTCCCAATGGATTATTGGCTTCATGAGGTTGTCTTCCAGTTGGCAGGACACCAGCGGCCCAGATGTCACCTACTCCCGTGCAGGATGGAGAGCCAGCACCGCCCGCTTCCACACGTAGGAGCTACTGTCCTGCTCTTACAGTCAAAATCTTGTTCTGGGTAAGTCGTCTGCTTCCAAGCAGTCTGTTGTCAACTCTTCTGTCTTGCCGATGGGTCTGTAAATTTAATTAAATACTGAGGACTGAGCTCTGCAGCATATTCACCACACATGATCCAATTCTCAAGGGCAACAACCACGTAATTGCACAAACCTAAACCGAAGCTGGGAGCGCAGCGAGCCACTGCTCGCCTGATGGTCCGCCAGCTCCACCGTTCCAGCGAGGAGACTTCACAGCACCGGTGGGGAATACGGTCACGTTCAAGCCGAGCCAAAACAACCTGAGGCCAAGACGAGTCCTTAGGGTTTGTGGTTGGCTGACAGTGATGGCACCACCGCGTTTACCGTGCCACAGCCCACCTCGGGATTGACACCCCCAGGCTGAGCTTCGGTAAAGAAGGTTTGGTTCTGTTTTCAAATCATGCAGTGACAGCAAAACGGAGGGTGATCTGCCAGGCAAGGGATGGAGCAACTTTTTTTTGTCCCACCTGAAAATACAGGTGAGAGCCCTGGGAAGGCTGCAGAGCAAGGCTGGCTCTGAGGTTAGAGCGGCGATTTTGGTGCTGGCTTTGTTCTCTCCATCTAGCACAAGGTGAAAATACATTCTATTTTCTTAAGTGTCCAAAACATGCTGAAGGCGTCGAGAAAATAAAGACAATGCTAGAATAACCTGACAGCATGTCTACAGAGAATATTTCCCAGTGAGTACAGAAACAAATGTGTTGCAGACGTCCAAGACATGAAATAATTAGAAGGGTGCATAGGGTTTGGGTTTGGTTTTTATATTGGGGCATCAGAGCTCCAAAACAGCATTTCAATCGCCCCAGGGTGCCTGTGAATGCTGCAGATAAGTCAGGAGAGAAGCCGGGCTGGGAGAAGCCGGAGTGGGGGCTGAGGGTTGCCCAGGGGTGTCTCTCTGGCAGGGGGTGTCCCCCCGCCAGGGCCAGGGTGGGTTCTGGCAGGGAAGGATGCGTGCGGTGGGGCTGGGGGATGCTGAGCCGCTCGTTTCCCTGTGCTGGGCTCATGCAAGGGGCTGGGGGTGATTCCAGCCCCAGAGGTGCTGGCCAGGACGACGCAGTTCCCACACCATAAGTGCAGACCATTTTTTTGAACAAAGTGAAACAGTGTCAAAAACCTCAATTAAAGGGGGGCTACAGTACGCGATAGTCCTGGGGCTGGGCAGCTCTGGTGAGCCAGCCAGTTCCAAATATGGTTTATTAAAAATTGGGGTTTTTTTTCTTAATAATCCAAAGCTGACACTCTCTAAACCATTCCCAGTTTGCAAATATCCTTCTGAATTGTATGAGCTGACCTTTTTTTTTGTAATTTCCGTATGACAGGCAATTTTATTCAATATTCAAGACCAAGTCCCATCATACTGGGGGGTATTATATTACTGGCTTCACCTGCCTGTGTATGAAAAGAGCAACTATGTGCTGTTTTCCTTCATCTGAGAAATGATTTCTGGGTTTTTTGGGAGACCTGAGGAGCGGTGCGACGTCTGACCTGGCTGAGCAGCAGTCTGTGAGCAGAAGGCAAGAGGGTCTGTGGAGGAGCGTGAAGGACAGCGGTGCTCCCGTGGAGTGCAGAGGGTCAGATGTTAAACCACGCTTTGGAATGGGATCTTCTGGTTCTCTAGTCTTTAGACCACAAAATCACGTCCTGCTTTATCATGTAGGACGTGCCAACTGAAGCAGCGCAACCCAAGCGCTGTGCGAAAGCGGCACGCGTGTCGCTGGAGAAGGGGAGCTGCAGCCCTGAGTCACAAAATCCAGGCGCTGCAGCTGGCAGCCCTCTCACTGCCCACGCCTGCTCTTCCTCCTCCTTTCTCCGTTCCTTATCTCCAAACCTTGAACAAATGAGCAAAGCCACAGGGAAGAAAAATTGGGGTGCTGGATCCCATGCTTGGGAGCATGGGTACCGAGCAAGCTCTGCGCTCTCTGTGGGTGCCCCACCGCCCCAAAGCAGCAGTGCCAAGAGCCCCGTGCCCACATCCCCGTGAGCCACGGCCGTGCGAGACGCTGCCCTCGGCCCCCCCGGGACAGCCGTGCGGGTTTTGCTGCTCCGCGTCCCGCATGGTCCTACGGCAGGTGGCACCTCCTCCTTCACCCGAGGATGTGGGGGCTTTGCATTGATTTCCCCCCCCCCCCCCTTTTTTGCTAAAAGAGACTTTTTTCCCCCTTTT
>NW_010973092.1:19420604-19425770 GCF_000737465.1 Haliaeetus leucocephalus | reverse complement strand
CCCCCGGGGTGGGGGGGTTTTTTGTTGTTTCCCCCCCCCCCCCTTATTTGCAAATAGCAGTATTTTGACCCCTTCTCACTCCTAACTTTGTTATTTTAGGGGCCGTAGCAAAGCTGGATAAGGACCGGCTGCTTCTCTCTGGGTGGCGGCAGAGTTAGTTTGTTATTGGACAAGGGGGAAGAATCCTTCTGGATCTTCTCTTTCTTTCCAGATCTTTAAAAAAATCATCAAACCTAGTGTCATGCCATTTTGGCTATGAAATATTTCTTTGAAGGAAGACTAAACTTTTTCATACTTCAGGAGCAGCCATCCCTGCCCTAAGAAGAATGTTTATTTATATCTTACTCCTATCTGCTCTAAGTTCAATAATTATTCTTCCAGCAGGAGCATTTGAAATGTATCTGCCCTTGCTTTTCTCGCACTGTGACTCGTTACTGTCCATTGAGTAACCGCTGATCCCTATCCAAACAGCCAAATAAACAATCGTAAGATCCTAAGATGAGAGTTTTAGTGAGTAGACTATGTTAGGCTGGGGATTTTGGGAAGGCAGCCGAAGTTTGGGAAATGGATACCGACGGAGCTGCTGGAGGATTTGAGTAGCTACCTCCCACCAGCTCCATAGCAAATCCCAGAGATTGTGTCGTTTTGCCACTGCCTGTCTCTTATTTTTCTTTTTTTTTTTTTTTCACCTGCCTGCAGCCTTGCTGGAGCCGTGGTGGGGCTGGGGGCAGCGCCCTTGCCTGTGGGTACAGAGGAGCCTGTCTGGGAGGCACCCGTGGTCGGTCACTTTTATCCTCGTCCTGTGGGTGTTTAACGTCAAGGGGGATCCCTGAAATAAGGGACATGCTGACAGATGACTGCCATCTGACTGGGCTGTTCGAGGCCTAAAAAAAATGCAGAAAATGGACGCAGGCTTAGAAATAATTCACTTTATTATACAGAAAAGGTATGGGGAGAAAAAAATCAAATCGTGTTCTAACTGGGAAATATTTCTATACTGTGTCAGTCCTAATATCCTCCCCCAGGCAGTTTGTGGTGCCGGTTCGCGGCAGCGTGAGCTGCAGACAGACCTGCCCATGGGGGAGGAGAGGTTGGAGAGGATTAGTGAGCAAATCCTTCCGTGGGGCTGGCAGCGTGGCTACCTGCCAGGCTCTCCCCATGCCGCCCGCCTGGTCCTGCCAGCAGTTCGCCCTCTCCGCCTGTCTCTGAGTGCAGATGATCACAGGTAAGCACAGGGCCTGCTGGAAAATACCTGCTGGAAGAGGAAATCGGTACACCACACAATGAACATACAGAAAACGTGGACTCATCGCCAAGTTTCGGCAGAGGTCCCAGCCCAGAGGCGGTGGTTTGGGTTGGGGCTGCATCCCTGCGCATCCCCAGCTCATCGGGGCAGCCTCTCGCCCCCTCGCAGAGTGGACGCAGCGACTCGCAGCTTTCGGGACGGTGCCAGTCTTGGGACCCACGATACAAGCTTTCCAGGGTTTTTTTAAACTTTTGCTTCAATACAGTGACATCAGCCTCAATGAATTCTTGCCGTGTTGCACAACGTGGAGGCATCTCCGGTTCGTTGGCACTGGGACTTTCCGTCTTCCACTTCCCCCTCATCCTCATCCTCGCAGGAAAACTGGCAGAGCGAGTCCTCTTAGGCTGAAACTGCCCCACCGCCCTGGTGTGCTTCCACCTGAACAAGGTCGTCATTAGCGCTTAATGACCAGCTTTGTCCCTGCTCTGCTGATGTGCAGATGCGTGACGCCGATCTGTCAGCAAATGGCGATACACACGCACATACACACAGAGGAGTTATTGATACAGCGTTGTGTTAACCTGAACACAGAGCACACACCCAGAGACACGCTCCTCAACTTACTGCAGTCGTGTGGTTCGTGTAGTCATGGGAATACAGTGCTTGGCTTCAGCAGAATCCAATGGGTTTGTATCTTAGAATAAGTTTATCAAAAACTTGATTTTTCATCCATCGAGACCTTGCCTTGGACACATCACTCAGTCCTGATGAGCTTTTAAGTCATGAGTTGCTCAGAAACAATTTTACTTTAATTTACAGATATAAGGACTGATATCCCCTGCTCTTGCTTTTCTTGTGTTCTGCATTAAAGCCAAAAAATCTGATTTTTTTAATAATGCTTTCCTTATTTACTTTCAACATTCTTCTCTTTCTTTCATATCATAGAAATTGTTTTTATCCACACAATTAAAAGCAGATTACAGGAACTCAAGTTCCATCTTACAGCTCAGGCTACAGTTTCAGAGACCCACACCTGCTTCTGTAGCGTCTGTTGTTGCGATGAATTAACCATTCAGACTGCCAGAATGAGACCATGGATTTACTCGTTCTTTAAATAAATGGAGGAATTTTTGCCTTTTTTTCTCTTTATGTTTCTTTTCTCTTTTCCTATGCCCTGGACAATCTTTTCCACAGTCAGAAAGCTCGCCTGCCTGTGCAGCTGTACTTTGGAAGTGCCATGTAAAATAGCATTGTCCCGGTCAGCAAATCTCTTCCCTGTGTATATTTAGACTGAGACATGCTGATTTTTTACTTTGGTGTCACAAACAAATATCTGCTGCCTTGTTTGATCTCCAGAGCGAACGCCTGATTACAGGGAGAGCAAAAGTGAGGTGGATTTTTTGTCCCACCTTATTCTCAGTGACACCTTTGTGAGCTCGCCGAGGTCAGTGGTGTTACACAACGTGAAGGACAGCATATAATTGGACCTGCGAGTCCTTCGTTATAGGTCATGATGTGAAGGTGGAAAGAATTCAGCTCAGCTGCCAGCCTGGGTGCCCAGGTTTGACAGGAAAAGCCCTCGGATGTTTTTTCACGTGGAAGTGGAGCGTGTCTGGGTAAGGGTCAGCGGGCGCTTGCAGAGCCCAAGCTGATGTGACCGCCGGTGTGCGAGTTTGGGCTTCATACTCCCAGTTAGAGGGACTCTGGGGCAACGGCATGTTTGGTATTCGCTTTGTCCAGAACAATGTCAATGGGGCAGCTTTTGGGGCACATCAAAGTTTCACCCCCAGATGCTGAGCCGCAGCAGCTGTTTGACGGGGAGGGAGACCTGCTGCTCTTGGTTTATGTTTTTAAATGCTATGAAAAGAGTTTAGACCTCATGATAAGTATTCTTTTAAGCATTTTTTAATTAATAAAATACATTTCTGCTGACATAAATGTCCTGTAAAGCAGGTGTGTTGTCAATAAGAAAGGACTTTGTACCATTTCCATACTCCGTATATACTTTTATGTACTCTGTACATACTTTTTATTCATACTCTGTTTCTTAACCATTTGGCAGAGATTTAAACAGGTAATGAAAAAAAAATGCTTAGCATGAAGCTACTGAGTCCATTTTCATTGCAAGCACAGAGTCGCTAGTGCTGTGCTGTTACACCAGATTGCTGCTTATGACATTTTTGCTTCCAATTCCCAATGCCTACAAATGCATGTGGTCCCTGCTGTGTCATCAGATCGCAGCCTGCGTGCCCTTGGTCACCCCAAGCACCTGAGCTTTCAGTGTCGCCGATCCTGTAATCCCACCTGACACGCCAGCTGGCTCCCAGGAGCCGAAGCCTGCAGACGCTCGGTGCCTCTCCGCAGCGGTAGTGGAGGATGGTGGCAAGCCGCAGTCTGCCAGCAGGATACAGACCCTAAAGGTTGAAAAAGCTGCTCGTTGCGAAGGGTTGTGATTAGCTAGATGGAAATGCCGCCACCTTATCACATTTCCACATCTCCTTGCAAGTATGGCACATCTCCTTTTCAAGCTTTTGTATTTGGCCCCTTCTGTCTTCATCTAACCTAGACTGAAAGCTTCCTCTGGCAAGGACCATCTATTTATCTTCCAAATGCTGTGCCTGCTGTCACTCAGCATTTGGTGAATAATACCATTTCACCATATCCACGATGGGGTGGATCTTCATCTTGTACGGGGCTGAGCAGCTGGAGTAGCAACGCAAGCAGAAATAGGTACTCCGCTTAAAAGCGCAGACAGGATTGCCTGACCGAGCGATGCCAGCAAGATAAGTCCTGAGGCACATGACTGGGCAGAACGGGACTTCTTAAATAAGACTGTTTATTAAATAAACAGTACAGCGTGCATAAGCAGCACGTGATTCTGCATATCGTAATGCTTTCCTAATTAAGTACAGTTTGCAGAAGCTGGTATTTTTCATGGGCTCTATTTTCATTTCTTATTGCTACTTAAGGAAAAAAACAACACCACTTAATAGTGTGGTAATTCTAAAAAACATGATGCTAACAAGTTTGTGCGTTCACTGTTTTATGAGGGAAGAGGTAAAAATAAAATGCTGTCGGTGCGTTGTTAAACAAATGAAGCCCCGTTCTCCAAACCCGGGTCCCTACAGACCGATTTAGAGCGCTGTGAAGGTGCCCAGTCCCAGGCAGTGGTGCCGCCTCCCTGCTACGCCGCGGGCCATGCAGGAGCTCACACAGGGAGGTTTCTCGTTTCCCAAGGTACGTGCTGCAACTTCTCTTGGGTTTTTAACCGTCATTTTGGACTAAGCGGGTAATACCCAGCTCTGCCGCCAAGAAGAAACTCGGTCAGAGGTGCTGTGACAGCTTGTGGCAATTAGCTACAAAACCAACCGAAGTATCATCATGAAAATGCTACTCTTCGTAAACCCCAACACAAATGTTACTGCCATGGCGACCCGTCTGCCAGTGCAGGGCCTGAGTTTTTCAGTCCTTTCCAGCTCGGCCCTCCTTCCTCCCCCGGCATTTCTGGATTTTAATCAGGAGAAGACAGTCCTGAGGTGTGGAGCAAAGACGGGGCCCACTCCTCTCGGGTACGGTCAGGAGGATTTTAGAGCCGTCTCCTTGCCCGCGGTTCGGAGGGATGCTGCCAGGGACCGGCTGCCGGAAGGTTCGGCTCTCCCTCCGTCGGCCTGGGTAGGGAAGCAGGAAAACGACACCACGCCAGCTCCCGGTTCCGTCCTAGGACACCAAACCCGACCGGGGCAGGACGAGTTTAGGGAACCCTCGTCCTCGGGAGCCTGCCGAGAGCAGCCGCCGTCCCGCTCGGGCCCTCCCGCTCCCTCTCGCCGTTCAGCCCCCCCCGCTCCTCCCGCCTTGGGGCCGAGGCGCCGCTTTGAGGGCGACGGCGCGGCCCTAACGCCGCTGCCGCTCTCTCGGGAGCG
>NW_010973092.1:19419386-19419977 GCF_000737465.1 Haliaeetus leucocephalus | reverse complement strand
GAGGTGACCGTGGCCAGGCCGCCCTCGGCCCCGGCCCGCTCCTCCCGCCTCCCCGCTGTGAGTGTGTGTGTGGGGGCGGTCCGCTCCGCTCCCCTCCTCCACCGCGGCCGACCGGCCGGCCTCCCGGCGCAGGCCGGGGCGCGACGAGCCCTTTAATGCTATTAAAAGGATAGAACTAAAAATAATAAACACCCCTCCCCAGCCCCCCGAAAGCAGGGCCGGTCCGGGAGGCGCGGAAAATCGCTTCCCCGCTGCGTTCAGCCAGTCAGCCCGCCCCAGCGGGTGATGGGGGCACGCTGCAAAAACCGAAACCGAAATGCCCCGGAGCACCACGGCGGTGCGGGGATCGTGCTCACCACCACCCCCCCCAAAAAAAAAAAAAAAAAAAAAAAAAAAAGCTGCAGCGTCTGGTTCCCGGCCGGGGCCTCCCCCCCCGGCCGGAGCCCCCGGGGCCCGCCCCGGTGCCATTTGCGAGAGGCTGGCGGGCCCCGGGGGGGGACGGACACACGGATTTAAACTTCCATCGTGAGGATTTGGGGCTCCTCTAGTAGCCGTGCCCCTCGGGTCGGTGGGTTTTTTTTGGGGGGGGGG
>NW_010973092.1:19235317-19419376 GCF_000737465.1 Haliaeetus leucocephalus | reverse complement strand
GGGGGGGGGGCAGCTCCCGTCTTCCCAGAGCAGCACCGGTGCTGGAGCTCCGGTCCGGCCAACACGGTATTATCTAACTAGACCTAATGGGTGTATTTGTTATAGCCCCTAATTAACGCTTACGCCGCTAAATTCGGGTTAGTGGAGAGGCGGCCAGATGGAAGCAATAGAAAGAGAAGGGTTTGGTTTATTTTAAAAATAAGCAGATCTTAGCTTTCTGCAGCCAAATATTAGGGGCCCTAGTTTTACTGCCTTTAGGGATGAATAAATTTAAGTTAGGCTCTGAGAGAGAATAATAATCACTAAATATCTTCTAATTTGTTTGTCATAAGCATAATTTGCTTTCACGTACAAAATGTCATGCAGCAGTGCAGAATTGAGTGGTAAAGTGCAAAAATTTGCTTTTAAGGCACTCCAAAGGTGAGCTGGGTTCAGTGGAGATGTTAATTTTTTTTTTTTTTTTAACTGGTAGAGTCCTTGCTAAACTACCTGATCTGGAAAATACGAACTTTCTTCCAGTGTTGCCTGCTCTCAAGAAGCAGAAATTTAAAAAAAAAAAAAAGGGAAACCCAAAAAACCTTTGTGATTCTTTCTGTATTTGTTTCTGATCGCTGAGGCCAGTAGCTTAAAAGCTGTTCTTAACCAGCCTCCTTTCCTGATCCCTATCGATTCAGTGATCTTGCACAGGGTGACATCAGAACCGTTTCCGCGTTAGTGGACTGCAGCATCGAGGATAGAGGCTGGGGGCAGCTGTGTGGGTATCTGTTACAGGATGAGTCGCCTACAGAAAAGATGTCTGCTAAATTTCCGAGGTGTAAAGTGAATTCTAGTGGCTTTTTTCCTACCTGGGACAGAGGGTTACTAATACTCCTCAGCCTAGGGTTTTGTGAGGTGCCAAAGTAGCATTTGAGGCTGGAAGGTACGTTTGCTTGCTCAACTTTCTTGTGTGTCTTTTTGTAAATGCTCTCCCTTTTTAGAAGTTTCTTCTATTTGGGGCCACGTTGTTAGCAGGCAGAAGCAAAGGTAACTTTTGCTGATAATTATTGCACCCTATATTTACAGTTGGACCTGGGAAATGTGCTAATCAATGCAAATATCAATGGGGCTACTCAGATTTTTATTACATAGTAGCAGATTTAAGAAACAAATTTTTCTCTCTTTCACAAGAAATTAGTAAATATAAAAATTCAATAAGGCGAATGATTAATTCTGTAGTTTCCTGTAGAAAATGGTACTCTCTAAAATGTAGTTGGTAGTTGAATTTAATTTCGACTGTAGTGGAGGCCTGCACAGAAACAGTTGTGTTTGAGTGTAAATGTTTCACTTAAACCATTGAAAGACATTCCTAAATGAAGGCATGGCTCAGAGATTTTGCCTTCCTGTGTGTCGTAGAAGATAAGATTCTCTGGAAGATTTGTTTAAATACACAAAGCAGAAGTAGAAGCTGTATTGACTGAGTTTTCAGTCAGTGATTTCAGTATTATGTGCAAACTCTTGTATCGGTTGTTAATGCTGGTGGCAAACATCCCTAAACCAGGGACTGTCCTAGTGTGTCAGACTTAGTGGGATGCTTTTCTTTTTAAAAATGTTATTGTTTACTAAAAGCAGGATGTTCTATGCCTCTCTTTGATACAGGAGATTGGTTTTGATGCGCTTTGGGTACTCGGATCGCTTCCCTCCAATGCCAAGGATGAATCTGTAGTAAATACAGGAGTAAATGTATGATGCAAAAGTACTGAGGAGCAAATACACTATCATTCTGAGCGGCTGATAAACAAGAGATAATGTGTCAACATGTTAATTGCATGAAGTTTCAGAACACGATGTTCTAGCCCTCAACTGTGCCTTCACTGGATAGATCATTTGCATTTATTTAAAGAAAAATCAGTCATGGAAATAATACTGTTCTATTTTTAAAGCTGGAATCTAAGAGAAATATTTGAAGGTTTCGGAGTGACAATTTTCATTTGCCGTATGAAGTTTTAGTGAGTGTTCTGAAGTAACTGTATCTTTTAGGACAGTTTAAGGCTTTACATCTCTTGCTCTAGTTTTGCAAATCATGTCATCTAGCCATTTTAACAGTGATGAGCAACTGATTTAGTGATGACATTCGTTTCATGGCTTTCATTTGCAGATGCTATCTACGTCTATGGGCAGGATACCCGTTGCCGGTAGAGGTGATTTCAGGAGGGCACGAGGCCTCAAAGTTTAGCTTGTGTCGACTGCGGGAGGTCCAGATTTAGGCTGACAGCGTATCTGATGGGGTTGTTTTTAGTTTAGATACCTTTGTACTTAGGCTGTCTCAGTTAGAAATGCTTTGCGTGAGTGAGCAAACTATTAGAAAATGAGTAGTAAGGAAGTAATCCAGAACAGATGGAGGGCTAGCCAAAATGATTGAAAGGGCTCTTTCTTCCCCTGGTTTTGATTTTCTCTGTGAAATTAGATAACTGTAACCTTTTTGCTCTTTTAAAGAACCAAACGTTTTTCTTTCTTAAGGTGAAGTACCAACAAGAATGCTCTGTGAAATAGGGTTTTTTTCCCCTATAGATTCTGAGTTGTGTATAAAATCTGTATTGTTCAGTTTATATGCATTTGCCTTCAATACCTGCTAAAAGCCTTGTGTTTTCATTTTCTCAGGAAGCTTCACTGAACCATACCTCTGTTGTACCAGCAGACTTTCAAAGTAGGGGGTAATTAGCTTCTTAGTTTGTATTAAAGTGGTTTTAAAAGTATGGCAAGTAGGTTTTTTTATACAGGTTAAAAGGTATGCATTTATGGGGGGAACTGCATGCAGCATAAGATGTGGACAGTATAAAAAAAAAAGAAATCTGTTGCTCCCAGGCTATTGTACCCAGCAGACACCTATGGGACATGGTTACTGAAGCAGGAAGCCAACTGTGTGTAAATTCTCACCCTTACTGAGCTTATTATCATCTGTCTTTCCACTGTGTCCTTGGTGCGCGTGCCGTTCTCCAAACACAGATCCCTCTGCTGCAGAGCTGGCAGTTTAAATTCAATATAACACCGCTCCGTGTAGTAGCACGAAAGGGTTATGGAGAGACCGTGCCGAGGAATAAAACTGACAAGCACTTGTTTACACTGTATTATCATTTGTATCTTAAAGTTATACATATGGAAAATACTCTTCCTAATATACTGCCTTCATTGTCTAGAACGTCTCTCTCTGTCTCTCATAAAAGTGTCCAGTGTTTAAGTGCCTCTGTAAATAATAAATGAAGAACTATAATTGAATATCTTGCCAAAAGTCTTTCAGTTTCTCCTGGCAGAACTTTGATGTGAGCTGAAGGTCTTCAAAAGGTAACAAACTCAGAATAAAGTACCTCACGTAGGCATGCCTTGCCAGCAGCAGCTTCTTCCGTAAATCATGCCAGCGGTACCTGAAGTTCCTTGGGTTAGTGCAACTGGAGATGGCTGTGCCCCCAAACTATTTAAAGCTTTACAGTGCAAAATAAATCTTAGCATTCTGTTTGGAAGCTAAAATGCAGCTGCTGTATATATCTCAGTAGGGCTGTAACGTTCTGGCTTTTTTCTTCCCTGTCTCAATCATTGCAAGCCAAGCAGGCGGTTACACTTTTCTGAATTTTTTTCCACATGTTCTTAGAGGAATCCTTCAAAGAGTTTACTTTCATAGTGATAGAGATACAGGCAACAATCATCTTTGCATCTGAAACAAAGAAAGTAGTGTTCTAGCTAAAACGTGGCTGGTTCTTAGTCAAATGCTGGGAGTAGATGGAGAGTTAGTAAGATGTTTGTAAACCTGTGTGTAAACTAGTGCTTTCTTCAGTAGGATAACAATCTCTTTGCAGTTATCTTTTTTTTTAATCTTCAGTAGCTAAGTTAGCGGAGTTGAGAGCTGCATGTCAGGCATTAAAGCATGCAGTTGATGGCATGCTGGACAGTTTCATATGGGGGGGGGGGAAAGGAAATGGCTAGAGCAGATATCTGAAGAGGGTTAGATGGCTGTTAGGAAGGCACAGACGAGCCTTTGGGGCAGAGCATGCAAGCTCTGTGCTGCTGCACAGGCTATCAGAGTGATAGTCACATTTCAGAGAGTGCCTGTAAGAGGAAGGATGCAAATATAAAGAGAATAGATTGCTGTGACTTTGGCAGCGGTGCAGAAAGTGGGAAGGAAAAGCTTAAGAAAATGAATTAGAGCAAGGCAACTGCTTTTAGAGCCAGCAGAGTAATGATGAAGTGAGGGAAGTGGACAAAAAAGTGTGGAAAGCTGTATCTTTTGGGAAAGGTTAGGTGAAACGATAGACTGATTGGGGAAATGGGGCGGCAAAGGGAAGAAGGAGAATACAAAGATGCAGAAGAGGGGTTATAAAGAAAAAAGTTACCTGAAGCTTGGGATCATTATGGCAGCAGCCATCAGTTTATACAGGCGAAGGAACACTGCAGATGCTCCATTTGTAGGGAAAATTCTGAAACTAAATTGCTTTTAGTTCTTAACAGAAAGAAGACTAAATGGGGAGACTAAACGCTGGTGTTTCACCAAAGGCTTCTTAAATCTCATTCGAGATTTGGAGATTTTTTTTTGCCTCACAATGCAGTTAAATTTTGTAACATTACTAAATTCTCCAACCTTTGCAACAATGCTGAGCAAGTGAGATCCAGCAGAGAAAGTTCCCTTGCTGCCTGAAACATGTGTAGAGCTTCCTGTGTGTGTGAGCACCGCTGGGCATGTTGCGTTTCAGGGCGATGTGTTGCCTGTGAGCTCTGGCTTGGGACCGGGAGGTCCTGAATTGTGCTCATAAATCCAGTGTCCAGGTGTCACTGTGGAATGAGATCACATCTCTGCAGGCACGCTGGTATGCGCGCCAGCTGCCCTCTCTGAAGTGCTATTGGGTTGCTCCTTTAAAAAGTTGTAAAGCACATGTATGCCATTTCTACATTTCAGACCGTTCTGACTGTATCCCTTAGGCAGAGTTGTTGAACGTTGCTAAAAATTTGGGTCACCGATGAGCATTGAAAGCAGCATCTCAGCAAAACAAACTGCCTTGTTACAAGCTGTACCCTTAGAGAGAATTGGAAATGTTCTTTGAAGAATGGATGTACCTTTTCATTTCATGTGTGTTTTCTAAAACACCTTTGCTTCTTGTTAAATCAACTTGATGTATGTCTTTTGATGCGTTATGTTTTACTGCTGTGGAGTTTAGAGGTCACTGTTGCTTTGGCATTTTCAGTTTCATCTTCCTGCGCTGCTTTGAGTGCTTGTGCAGCAGCGTGCAAAGTGAGATTGCTGATGGGTTTAAAATGAAATGGATGTTGCAGCAAACGTGCCAATGAGGGAAGAATGGTGTGTGGGAGAGAATAAGAGACCATGGTTATAAGAGGGCTACTCTGTGACAATTGTTTTTGTTGCAAGGGAGAAAATAAATTGAAGGGAAATGAGAATATTTATTGAGTTGTTTAAACTAATGCTGATTAGTAACAATACTTAACATTCCAGCTTTTTTCTCTAGTGATGTTGTCTTTATACTAATGCCACTGTTTATGTTGTTATATAATCTGATTTCTCGGTTTGATTTTCATGGTATTGGTAGTACTTCATTATTCACAGAAAATCCACTTTTTCTGGAAAATCCCTTCCTTCCCCAGTTTATTGGTGTGTTTATGAGCTCAGCAGTGTGACATCTGACAGCCTACTCTGTTTTCCTATACTACTTCCACACATTTCCCAGTACGAGTAGTGCATGGCTGAGACCAGATAATGCAAAAATAATGCAACACCATTCGTATTTTAACAACAGAAAAGCACTGGCTCTTTTTGGAAACTTAATTTGCTTCTCATGCAGGCTAAATTAACAATGGGAGCTTTTGAAGGCATGTTGTTTCTTCATTGCTTTGTTAATCCAGGTCCCCTCAGGACTTGCATCCCTGTACTTCTACCCCAGGAAATGAACATTTTTATTGAGGATCAAAGAGTAGTTCAGCTTCCTGGGCTCATTTTTTGTATGAATACAGACAGAAATTTGTAAGATGTAGGATTCCTTGTAGATTTGTAGATTCGTGAGATTCCTTGCTAGGAATAGGGACTGATGTGCTTTCTGGGCAAAATGGTAAAGAAAGGCTTTTCGGATCAACTTTTAGCTGTGGCAATGCTACAAGGTTTTGTTTTGTTCATTGATTTAGAGGAAAAACACAACTATATATTCAGTGTTATGAGTTGTGGGCCTGTGTTCTGAGTTTCATACTGTTGAGGAGTTCTTGAACATGGAGTTTTGTTACAAAAGAAGTTGTGACAACTTGTGTTCAGGTTGCCTCGCACAGTGATACCTTGTTCAAATCTTCTATCTTTTTCAGTCACGCCAGTTTAAAGATTTCAGACAAAAATACAGACAGCTTTTTGAAAATCTATACTCAGAATCTGTTTGCAAAATTTAAGTTACAATTACAGCTTGTATTTGATAGAGAATCTTTCAGGCAATTCTGTTTGGGCGACGAAGGACTAGCCAGGAAAACTTGCTATTCAGGCTGTCTCCATCACGCCAGTACTTCTCGAGACAAAAATCAGAGCTGTGCTGTAACACTTGCAAATACTTTTAAGGAATGCCTTCATGGTGAAGTGCCTCTCCTTCCAACACCCTGCTGACTCTGTTGTGACTTAGCAAATCAGTATGTTATATAATTTTGATAGCTGGCTTCTTACTGAGCTATATTGTACCCTTAAAATTCTGAGTCATATGCCTTGACATCTTATCACTTTACTTGGCAGCCTTAAAAATCATAGATTGGACACAGTATCAGGCTTACAGCGCTGCTTTGTCCTTGCAATGTCGCCCTATAATCTTTTGCTTTACCAGTGGTAGAAAAGCAGAAAATTGCCCCATGATGAAGATGCGCCTTTCTTCGGGTAGCTCTGGGCAGTCAGGGACGTGACTGTCTTCGAGACAGTGTCTTGGCACAGCTGCGAACAATGGCAGTTTTTCTGACTCTTTGCCGAGCTGCTGGTGCTTTGAGATGTGGAGCAGGGTTGTGGAGGCTGCAGAACGCTTGGTTCAGCTCTCTGGAGGGGTTGGAGAGCAGAGGAAAGGGTGAGAGACAGCGGTGGCATATTCTTCTGTGGATGTTGCAGCATTATGTTATAGAAAATGTTGCTGTTGCTTATGGCTGCTGTTAGGGGAAATTTTGTAGGCCACATCTCAAACTTTTTGAAGATCTGACTGGAAGGCAAACAGTCTGGTCTCTCTAGGATACACTTTCTGTTACACACATAGTATGGGCTTTCCGCTGACTCCATCTTCTCTTAGGTGTTATTGTTACAGCTGCTTTAAATTAGTCACCTATACTCTTAAGTGGACTGCTGAAAGTACTGGATGAAGGCCTTTTATCATCTTGCTTAGTAAGAGGTGACTTTTTCTTGTCTTGGGAGTAGCATGCCTTGGCTTACTCTCCTCTAGTTTTAGATTGTTTTCCAGAGACACAGCGATACTGAAAACTTACTGAATTCAGTGCTGTCATTCAGATCATAAATGTCTTGAAGACTCCATCTTTGTGCTGCAGATACGTGAGGCAAGTTTGATCATTTTGAGCCTGGAAACAGGGAAATAATCATTACAATAAAATGCTTTAGAGCATGTATATGGCAAATTAGGAGAACTGTACTGAACTGTTTTGAAAACCTGTGTGACCATTCTGGCAGTTCATGGAGCAGGCTCATGAGGTGTAAGGTGGCAGTTGAAGCTTTAGCATTTTGCTTCGTTATTTGCATTGTAGTTTCTTCTCATCTTCCTTAATCTTTGCAAAGTGAGCTGTAGCCCCAAAACGCTGCTGAGCATTGGGTGTTTCAGGGCAGGGGAAAGCAATTTCTTGTCCCTAAAACCGTTTCTTTGTCTTAGATCCACCAATCCGATGACCCCACTAACGTAGTCATTACTGGACTGGTAAGGTGCCTAGGCTGCCTTGTCTCTCTAACAGCATTAGGAGTACGTAATTGGGATTTCGTTCAAGAAAGAAGTAGATACACCAAGCTGAAGATGATTGGCTGCTCTCTTTTAACAGACAAGTCTGAGAAGGAAAACCCATTCGAATCCCCTTTCATTCTGGATTGGTGGATCTGAAGCCCAGAAACAAAGTTTCAGGTAAGAAGTCACCCTGTACTATATCTTGCTGCTTCTGCTTAGATGAGTTTGTCCGCAAATTCAGTATCTTGCTTTAACTGCTTAATGTCCCTAAAGTGTTAGAACACACCAAGTTAGGTGCTGAGCTTACAGTAAGAAAGGGCATATTCAGTAAGTGCACAGGCAGTTTATTAGGAAATTGCAAATCTACTGTGAAAAACAGACCTAGGAACATAAGGTAAACTTGCCTTCTGTGGAGCTGGAAAGCAGTATCTACAGGTACAGGGGCACTAAGCGAACAGCTTACAAATCCTGCTTCTGAAAGGAGAAAGCAGCCTTACCAATGACTTCGTTGAACTTCTCAGTCAGGTTCAGGAAGGCAATGGCTATCTGCTCTGATTTCTAGCCATGTCCTCTGATGAGTTCATCAGAAATTTAGAGAAGTTGTCTAGTTGCTCGTAGTACAAATTCCAGTAGCTTTATCCTGCTGAAATGCCATTTGAAATCTTGTTGTGGGCAGCACTTGGAGTCAGCCTTTTAAATCCTTGAAGAGATTTCAACATAAAGTTCCGTTCCTAGTTGTTTTCAAAGCATAGCTGAGCCAGCTGCAAGGCATGGTTTTCAAGATGAGCTTTAAAGTTATAGTGGGTTTATTTCAGAGTAAGGGAGTGTGGTTGTATTTTGAGTCACGTTCATCTGAAATTTTGAGATGACTGTAAAAGGCTACAGCATGTTATCTTAAAGACAAGTTTGGAAGGTATTTGTGTGTCTTAGGAAAGAAAGCGGGGTCCCTGGCTGATAGGAAAATAAAGTTATGCAAGTTGAATACCTGATGCGAATGGGAGACCTGCACCTCTCCTAATGCCCAGCTTTATTGTAAGTTAGTGCTTTAAAGAACTTGGCAACTTATTTCTAAAGTTAGTACGAAGCAGTATGCCTCAATTCCTTTTGATGTTAATAGCAATAACACTAAGCTGCTTGAGTGTTCTCTTTTGTAGACAGCTATTAAAGCATATTTTAAGGCCTCAATATTTAATCTACTGTAGAAAAAACTCTTGTAGGTGCTGTTGATCTCATATTGTTTTAGCTCTGCATTTGTTTTGCTGGCGTGGTATTTTGTGCAAAATTATACTTGAATTTAATTGATGAATGCATAGATAATGAATTACTTGTGCACAAGGTACTGTTGTTTCCTGGTTTGATTTTTTGAGGACTTGAATTTGTTTTTGTTAGGGTGGAGAAGTCTTGGGCATGCGTAACTCTTTAAAAAAAAATCTGTGGGAAAATCTAAGGGAAATACTCATTAACCTTAGTCTGACACATTTCTTGCAGTCTCATCTACTACCAAATTGAATTTGTCCCACACACCAATCAGACTCACCTTGGAGTTAACACTGCAAAATAACATCTTCCCGTGGAATATTTGCTGTTCAGGGTGTGCCTTTTTCTAAAATGAGAGAATGAGGAGGCAGAAGTGAACTTGACATCTTTAATGATAAAAACTGAAAAGAGGAAATAATTTAAAATACGCTGGGGGGGTGGGGGAAGAGGAAGCATAAACGTGTACTCCTGATTAAGATACCCGATGTTATGATATTTAATATTGCTTAACTTTTTGAAACATGGAAGAGTCCTATCAAAGGCAGCAGTAAAGCTAAGTTGAATTTGAGCGCAAGTATATGCAGGTTGGAGGCTTAGTTCTTGCCCAAGTTTTGAATCTTACATTTCAAAGAGTAAAATGTGAGTCAGCTATCAAAGGCTGTATAAATATTCCTCTGCAGCATTTGGTGTACAAACCCTGAATGTGAAGCTAGCACTTTATTATGTGCTGAGGCCAGACTTCATATGCATTTAAACTCGTCAAGTTAAAGTGCACGCTGCCTTGTCTATATTAGATTTTTAGATGGGGTTAATATTATTTTTAGATTGTGTTAGGCCTCATCCTTAAAAACTTAGCACAGAAAAGAGTCTAAGACAACTTTTAACTTCTTAGACAAGTTTCAGCCACATTTTTCTAAGTGTTTAACTTAAAAGTTTCTGCTATTTCAGTTGGCAGTGCTAGGTCTGTTTTCTGAGTTTCTCTTTTTTTTTTTTCCCTGCCCAGTTATGATTTACTAAGAGCAGGTGTGCAGCTGTCTGTAGATGTCTGTAACACCTCTGTTCCTGCTGCATAAAAGCATAGGAAAGCCATTTTTCTTTTGAAATGGCCTTTTTTATGTAGCATAGGATATGTTAATGCAGAAAGGAATATCACACTTCTGGAGTTTTGAAACTGAGAATTGGGATGTACATACATGAAGGAAGCAAGGGTTAATCTAAATACTGTGTATTTTGGAAAATTTAGGTTATTTCAGTTAACATTCAGAGTGACTTATGTAAACATACTAGGATTTTCTTCCTAGTCTTTTGTATCTTCCTGAAAACGAGCTACTGCATCTCATGAGTCTTATCCTGATGAATAAATTATAATGGAGTAAGATTGTTGTTATATTCAAAGAAAGCGTTTAATCTTTTCTCCATTGAACCCATATTCCTTTTGTAGCATTCATTTGGTTGTAGCAAACGCGTACTTTGATCTTCAGGAGCAGAGTGGGACTGCGTTATCGATCACCCTTCTGTGAATTCATTGTCCTATCTAGAAGAACAGTGTGGTAATGAGGAGAATTTATCTGATAATTTATTTCCCTTTGTCTTGCTTTAAATTTCCTGATTCCTCACTTAGTGTTTTTTCCCCAAATGCAAGAAATGTACGTGCAGATCTTGAATGGTTATTGGAAGGTTGTAACATCGAGCGATTTTTATTTTGAATGGCAATCATTTAGCTAAATAGATTTTTCTAATGGAAGTGTGCCTCAGCTATTGGTTTCCGATTTTTTTTTTTTTTTTTTTAGAATGATCTGATAACAATAAAGGAATAATCAAAAACATTTCACAAGTTAAAATGACCTTGCTACTCTGTGAATACTTACTTTTGAGAAATTAGCTTTTGCATTTGTAGTTCATTGAAGGACAGAAATGCAAGAGTAAGTTACACCTAAGACAACTTCTTGATCTGAGAATGTAGCCGTTCTTAAATTGAAGCAGAACACTTGAATGCATATGTAAAACTCCCTGGATTTTGGAAATATATTGTACGAATGGTACTCAGCCTTCCAAATCAGACACTCAAGACTGGATGTGAGATTGCATTTTGGACATGGAAAAGGTAGTGATGTGATGGCACCGATTCCAACAAACTTGTATGGAGCATGTGAATACACTGCATCTCTCAAGGGACAACTTGGTTTTGAAATGAGAATAGGAAGAGTACCAAGTACTACTATTGGTCTGACGTAAATTGTTTCTTTGTTTACGAGTACCTCAGCAAAGATATTAAATGTTGTACCAAAATGCGCAGCATAGTGAATGTGTTATCGTCCCAAGCCAGGCTGTCACTTGTGGAACACGTGTATTTGTGTTACATGCATGCCCTCACACTTTATTTCTGATTAAGTATTCACACTTAAGAGTATACTTTGACATTTTTACTTTTCCGCTTCTTGCAAATATCCAGACTACTTGTTCTGTTATCTCGTTGGTTCACCACTGTTCTGCTTGTCACTATTTTGAATAAATCACTTGAAGTAAAGACACCAGGTAAGATCGGGATGATATCCCAGCTAGCAAAAGGGGATGGAGTTTGAGTAGTTGGCAACTATTCCCTGCCGAGTGTAAAATAATACTGAAGGCCTTTGAACAGTGTTACTGCTTTATATTTTTTTATGTCTTATTGTGTTTAATGCTGACTTTTGAGAGACTAAGATCTGAGCTTGATATTAAATTTGACTTGAGAGCGTATAGCTTTCATAAACGGTCATACTGTCCTTAAGTCTAAGTTTGCTTTTCAGAATACCCCTTTTTGCAGCATTAAATCTGAGCTACTGGGGAATGTGCCTGTCATTCCCAGCCATAGAGAGGGTTTTAAGTAACAGCAGTTACCCCATGAATTTTTCAATATTAAGTGTTAATGGAAATGAAGAAGTATCAGTTCTGTTGGTGCAGGCCTAAATCAAAGTAAACTGAACAGTAAATTACTGATGTTGAATAGCACGTGAGTTCCTTATAGCTAAAAACCTGAAGAGAATTCAGAATGAAGGTTGAAGCTTTTTGGTTGTACCTTTTTTGCCAGTTGGAGTCCCTATTCGTAGTCCTTCAGACATCCAGAACATGAACTAACCTTACTGAGGAGCTGGCTTGTCACAAGAAAGTTGGGAAAAGCATTTCAGACTTTGTAAAGTCTTTTAAACTTTAAATTTTTACTCTTTTAAAAACTTTCAGGATTTGTAAACTTGAATGATTTGTTAGGTTCTTATGTTCAATTTAGTTTTGTAATAAACTGCAGAAGAAACAAGTTGCAGGAGGAGTGAGTTTGTATAATTAGTAATGCTCTTTAATAAAATGGAGTAAATTAGCTCCTTCATTTGATTTACTGTGTTTTTCTTTGAAATTCCAAAATACCTCCCCTCACCAGTCTTTTCTGGACTCTGTCTAGAAACTGATTTTCAAAAGCAAGGATATTTTTGCCTTAAAGAACATAATTTCCCAAACTGTAAACACACCAATAAATTTTGATCCCTTAAATTATCTTGTGTAAATAAAATGAATGTGGTGAAAAATTCTGAGTTTTGTAAATACTTTATAAAACTTCCAGCAATAAGGCTTGGTTATGTACATGCTGTCATTCTTAATTATGACACTGCAGTATTTCCATCACTGGATATCAAAGGTGTATTAGTTCCATCAAGATCACAGGCTATAGTCTGTATTCACTTCTTGAGCAATTTAGTGGGCTTTGTAGGATAAATGGGAGATTTTTTTTTTTCTTTTTTGTTAAAGGGTAGGAAAGTGTGAGGATTTCTGTTTGGATGTAACTCTGAATTTCAAATGCACTGAAATGAAAGCTTTCTTGACTTTTTACAGTGCTTTAACAAAATAGCAGCACTGTACACCTGAGAAATACCAAGGCGAATAGGTTTGGGGTTTGGTGGTTTTTTGTTGTTGGTTTTTTTTGTTTGTTTGTTTGTTTTTGTGCCTCCATCCTCTGAGTTACCACCTACAAAAGTTGATTTATTGGAGGAACACTGCTGTGTGCTTTACTATCAATATAAGAAGTTCTTAGCATCTGACCTTTAAAGACATTGAAGCATATTCCTTTTTTTTGATACTACTGAGAATTTAGTTTTGAATGCAAGTGCAAGAATTTGCGTAAGTTTCTTAAATTTGAGATTTAAGATTGAAACTTAGATCTTGAAATGTAATTCCTGAGGCTGGATCACCAAAGCAGTTCTTTGTGTATAGAATTGCAGTATATCATATAAAAATAAAATTAATGTGTTAATCTTTCCAAACATAAGGCATCTAAAAGATCAGAATGAGGGTTTCTCTATTTGTCTTTATTCTTTCAGCATCATTTACTCCTTGCCATGAAGCTGTAAAGCCCCTCTTTCATCTGCTTGCTTCTCCCCTGCAAGTAGTGCATTCAGATGAACAAACAGCTATCTTAATGTGAGTTGATTAAAACTCTGCATTGCAAATTAGTTCGTTCCTTAAAATTTGAGTTTTGATTGGCTTTATCTTAACCTGTATGGTTCTGTTTTCTGCTGGTGGGATTGACACCGGCTGATATGTGCATTTAATATTATGCATGTTGGGAAGGGCCAAACTTTATTAAATAGTGCTGTATCTCCCTGGCATCCTGACGAAAGGCAAGTGGAAAGTGAAGGCATAAGTTCAGGCTCTTGTTATGCAAAAATTAAATCTTTACTACGCTATTATGCTCTTATTATGACAGTTCCTGCACAAGCAGGGTCAAGAAATAACATGTCAGTGAAGCACACAAATATTTGCACATTCCTGTTTTAGTGTGAAGTAGAATGCAATACTTAATTTGTGGTACTGTGCAATATCATTGCTACAGCTAAGTGTCCAGTTATTTTTATAAACCATTTTATTCAGTGTTTCGTAATACTGTGGAAAGGGGTTTGTGTGGCTTAAACTTGGCATGGAAATGGCCTCTGTGTCTAATGTATTTTGAACTAAATTAAAAAATTGTTTTAAAGTTACCCATATTTCTCTTAAGTTCTTAAAGTTCAGCTTATTTAGCTAGAGTAGTTCCTAAAAGAAAACACAGTCTGATAACCTAAACCAGTGATTTTTAGCTTACAGTTTTTGGACTCCTCTAGGTGTAGATTCATTATACAGATTATATGCACAGTTTTGTACACCTTATCTGAAAACCTTAGGAGAGAAGTTTGTTGTGTTTCTTGATCAATGACTTCTAGTAAGTGATGTGAGCAGAATTAAAATTTTTACTGGCCTGTACGTTTAAAAATGCATAAATTTATTTGGGCTTTAATAAATACCTGCAGTGATGCCCTGAATTTCAGCAGTTCAGTGTTGCAGAAACACCATTCAGGTATTGTGCCAAATATATGCACCCACTATATATGCGTAGTACAGAACATCCATATGGAGTTGCAACCTTCCCGCTGGATAAGAGGAGAGACAATTCCAGTGTGGTTTGGTGCTGATAGAGTCATTCTTTTTCTGGTTTTGCTTTAATTTCTCTCCTTAGCACAGAGATGAAAATATTAGGCTTTCTTTTGTTTTATTCATAAGATATGAATTTTTTAAACAAATAATATGTTTTTAACCTCTTCAGTTGCTCTGGGCTCCCTCCTTCCCCTCATTACTGGCACAAACCACTTTCCCTGAGTCTTCACCTCTGGTTATTCCACTTTCAACTTTGATCTGCGTGGGATTTTTCTTTTAAAGATTTGGTGTTTGTTATAACTAAATTGGAAGCCTGTGTGAAAAGTATTGAAAACTAAGTCCTTGCCAAATTTTAGAGCTGGGTTTGTGCACTGCTTGATAGTGAGGAATTGAATCCTTTTCCCTAACTTTATCTGATGATTATGTAGTGTATGTGCTATTCTGTCCTTAAAAGGAACTGTGAAATAATATCACGGAGCTATAAAAGGTTTGGGGAGTCTGTCTGCATCAAATTTCTTCAGCTTCAGAAAAGAAACAAAAAAGATTTCCAAACTTTTCTGAACTTCTAGTGTCAGCAACATGGAGTCTGGTAGTTAAGCTTGGTTCTTTCTGGCTTGGGTGGTGGTATGAGTAATAAATGTAGTTAGGGTATAATTTGGCTTTGCGATACCCTCAACTGATAATACAAACTTTTTTCCCCAATAACCTATTTAATCAGGATACCATGCATCTTGACTAAGCAGAACTTGGTCTTGCAATTTGAACTTAGCTAGGTGGTGTTCCTCTCTAAAAAACACTTAAATTTTTTTTTGGTTGTCAGTGTCCCAGTACATAGACTGTAACCTCAGAAGTTAATGTTGGCTTTGCTGACAGAATAAATAAGCACAAATAGTTTGAGAAAGTTGAGACAGTGCGGGGTGCCAAACCCTAATTGCCGAAGCTCTTCCAGGTTGTATTCTAAAGACTTGCCACCCTAATGAAAAGCTCCTTGCACTTCTGTTCCCCGAGGGTGACTGCAAAGGCAAAAACCTTGCAAGCAATTACGGCCAGGCCAGTTTGCTGAGTAAGGCATCTTCCCCCATTGCAGCAGAACTTCTTTTGTCGGTAGTGATGTGTGGAAGCATTGCTGAACTGATGGACCCAAACCGTGACAACTCTGATACTACTGGTAGTAAGTTAAAATGTTCAGCTGGGCATTAAAGCCAAGTGGTTGCAAATGAGGAAAATCAGCTTGTTATCCTTGATAGGACAGAGGTATGGCTTATTTTCTGAAAAGGATCTTCAGTCGTTATTTTACCCTTGGCCGCTAACCTTGTGATTAATGTAGAAATAACTTAGATAAGTACCCACGTTAACATACTAATGAGTTGCCTGCCTTGAGTGATTTGTTGTGGCATCTAACTGCTTCTTCTCTTCCTTCCTTTTTGTCACCCTGCAGTGTTCTGTGCCAAGGTCTTTGTGGCTAGGCTGCTCCAACCTGGTAGAGAGCATGTGCGCACTGAGATGCCTGCAGAGCATGCCCAGTGTCAGATGTCTCCAGGTGCCTTTCTTCTTTCTTGTTGTAAATGTTATGCGTATGCTGTTGAACATTTGTTAAACTCCCAGGACTCTGTTTAATCAAATTGTTAAGTCTGCTAAATGTTTTTTGTGCATCCTTTTCTGAAATCTTCTACTTAACTGCATTGTAGGAGTGAATCTTAAGAGGGCTTTCTGTACAGTAGGTTCTGGCGGGGGGTGGTGAGCTTTTGTGTTTTATTGCCTGTTTACTGAAGTTGTGATATAAGTAGCATAGTTGTGCATGTTGCCTGCTACGTTTTGCTTTCTCATTTAATTTAAAAAATAACATAATGAGCTTTGCCATTTCTCTTAAATTGCAATGAACTGACTACCCTGTAATATTTGTGTGATTTAATTCAGAAAGGATAAGCTTTTTATTTTCTACTAAGCGTGATCCTGGTTATAGCCTTACATTACAGTCGTTGCGCATGTTTGAATGCAGAATAGTTAGCATGGAGTCCTGGAGCTCTTTGGGTTACTCTGTTAACTTAGCTTCTTAACTTAAAAAGGGAAGAACAAGGGATGGGGGGGCTTACTCTGCATAGAAGACCACTAAATCTCAAGTTCTCTGTTGTTTTTCTTCTAGTAAGCTGTTGAAGCTGAGCCTGTGTAATTTATAGATGGGGAATTGCTGCTGTTTCTTCACTGGTTTGGGAGGGATTGAAAATGATAAAAAGGGAGATTTTGATACCAGTTAACAATTTTCAACTCCCAGGATATTTACCTTGGAAAGAAAATGCAGACCATGTGTAGTAACTGTGTGGCACTTCCTAAAGTGTTTCTGAATGTAACATTTTCAGCAGTACATAACTGTTATTTAATATTAGTATCTTTTATAACAATAGCGTTATTCCGTGCTTCAGTCTTTCATGTGTACAAAATGATTACTTAAAAGAAATTGCTTTTGTGAATGAAAACTTAAACAAATTGAGTTTTGCTTGCAGTCAGTCCATTTCAGTTCAGACACTGGATAACATGAATGTCTTGCTTTAGAGGGTAGCCATTTATTTCAAAATCTTTTGTCTTGCCTGCAAAATGTGGCCACTTGAGTTCCAGCAAATTTGAGTTTCAGAATTAAAAATGTCTTCAAAATTTCTGTTAAAATACAAACATATTTTTGTTTGAATGCTTTGTGTTTCCAATTTTGAAATACTATTCAAACGGGGGAGGGGGGGAACACCTGTGACCAAGGTAAACATATAGATGGATAATACAATTTTATAGAAATTGGCACTACCTCATGGCCAAATAATGGTTATAGTAGATGCTTATAGTCATGACAGGGCAAAGTCACAGAAGTTTGGTGTCTGTTTTGGGAATATTTACAAGCTAGTTCTAGGCTGAGATCTTCCTGCTCTCTTTCGCTGATCTGCAGCATTCACCCCCTCACTGGAAAAGTAAAATTAAACTTTTTTTCAGTGGGAATTCTGAAAATTTTTTTTCTGCTGCGGCCTAACTTGTCATTGGCCAAAGAGCATCTCAGAATTTTTCGGCAAGCTGTCATAGTTGTTTTTAGGATGGATAGTGATGTTGGGAGTAGGTTGGATGGAGTCTGGTGGGATGGGTCAGTAATCGTTTCAAGGGTTGTTAATGAACCCTGGTGAGGGATGTGAGCAGTGAGCTCGAAACAATTGCTGCTTTGCTGTTAGGAGGCTGTTCTTCGGTGTGGACCTAGGATTGCAGTTGTATACTTTCTTGCTTAATTTTTTTGCCTCCTCTTTACCTGACTTTTGAATTTGTGACTTATGCCTAACTGTAGTTAACAGTTCGAGAACTCTTTCAGGATTGGACCGGTGTTGCTGTTAATAACTTTTAAATGGTAGGTGTAGATCCTGGTTTCATGGACTGCAAGCCTTGGGGAGGGCTAGCTGCTGGACCCACACACAGTGAATTTCAAAAAGACTCATCAGGCAAGGGGGGGTCCTTAACAAGCTCAGGTTCCCTACTGCAGGCAAGGCCTGCGTTTCTGCAAATACCTGGTTTGGAAATTGCAAGGGCTTCTTAATGATGAATCTGAGAACTTTGACTGCCACAGGTTTCTTATAAATCAGTTCTGGAAATTTCTCATCAGTTAGAACATCATGGCATATGAACTGGTTTTTTTTACCCAACTTTTTATTAAAACAATATTCCAAACAAAAAAAATCTATATATTCAATTGAAATAATAGTAAACCTATTTATTAGGAACACTTTTTTCTTTTCTGTTACAGTATCTATCAGTAGGTACATAGTAGTTAACTGTAAATTGAACAGGTGAAAGTTCAGAGCAGGCTGGGCAGTAGATTAATTGATGCAGAATACATTGCATTACATCTGTTGATAATACTGATTACAGAATAAAATACAAAACAGTTTGTTCGTGAATGTACTGCTTTATACACAAGATTTTGGGAAACCTATTATCACAGATGTGGTGTCATTTATAATTAAAAAGCATAGCTATGCAGCTGTTATGTCAGGATGTGTCACTTTGGAAAATTTCTCAAACCTATATTGTTTTCAGGAATTGTTACAGATCTGTCAGCTTTCATGAAAACCACATCTGAAGTACCAGTTAATTTGTGTAGGCTTTTTGCTCCATGTGCCTGTAGGAATTTAACAATCCCAGAACTTTTTAAACTGTATAATAGTAACAGCTGACAAGGTTAACAAATTCTAGTAATAAAGTACATCACTGCGAGGACAACCACATTTTTCAGGCTAGTGGGATTGCTTTGAAGCTGTTGGGAGCTCAGTGTGTGGAAAGAAAAAATTTTGTGGATCCAGCCTGTTGCACTTCAGGAGTTACTGAGGAGGGATTTTACCAAGGTGTTTGGCCCCTCTGTGTGTTGCAGGGCTTGTCCTTTTCTGCTAGCTGCACCCTCCTGATGGGTTAGTTAGAGAGTAAGAGGGATAACTGTCCTAAGCAGATACCTGTGGGGCATGCTATTTGGTAAGGTGTAGAGAGCACTTTGTTGTTTTAAATTTTGTTCCAAAAGAAAGACTTTTTTTTTTAAGTCTGTTTTTTGTAGAACTGCAACCAGGAGTAAGAGGTTTTGAATCTTTTAAAAGCATCTGTGGGAGATTAAAAAAAAAACAAAACAAAACCAAAAAAAACAACAAAAAAAGGTTCTCCTTTCAAGTGTGTGACTCAGTGGTGCCCGCAGGGGAACTTGGAAGTGAAAGTGGCACCAGCTGCTTTTCCCCGTTTTTTTATTTTTGGTACTATGACTTGCCCTTCATTGTTCCTTGAGCTATAGGCCCACATGTAAAAACAGGTAGGGCATATATACCAGGAGATCTTTGTTCTGTAGCACACATTCAGTTAGGAAGTTTAACAAGGGAAATATAGAAGCTCTTCTTTGATTCACAGAAGTTATCTGGGAGTTGTATCTGTTATCTTTGTGTTGTGTGTGTAGAGTAATTAGTGAATGGACCAGAAAGAGGGGAAAAAACCCTAGTCTTAAATCTGGAGCCTTGTAGAATTTCTTTAGGAAGCTCTTATTCAGTCTTAATGCTTTTTCAAACTTTTAGGCTTCAAGAGTAATCTACCATCAGTCTAAAAGAAGAAAGCAGAGATTAGATTTACTCTTGCCTTTCCGTAATGTTCTCAGCAATCATAAAACCTAACTAGGCTCTTCTAAAATCAAGCTGTACCATTTAAGCAAATGTCCTCTGATGCCAGTGGATCGGAGGTGGTGTTCCAATTCTCCACAATTAGTCTGGTTTTGTATTCTGTGCTTTTTCTCACGCAGTAAAACACCTTCATAGTTCCTGTAGTTTACTGGAGAAATACTTACTTTCTGCATTCTGTGAGCTGTTAGTGAATGGAGGGGAGAGAGAGATAATTTATTAAAAAAATATTTATTCCCATTTGTTGTACTTGAAGTTTGCTCTCTTCTGTCCTGATTTTCAGTGTAATTAATATTATTTGGAAATAAAGTCCTTGACACTTATTATCACTTATTGTTGTATTGAAAAGCATATATTAAATGCCAGTTCATAATACTTGAAACTACTATAGATTCTGAGGCCTTATTTTTAACTACTTAATTACCTTTAATAATGTTCTTGTACCAAGGAGCTTACGATTGTGAACACACTTGGATTCAAGTAGCTACTGTTTTCATCCTCTTTGATATGGATTTGACTGCAAGATTAAAAGTATATCGATCTCTTATTTAGGTTTTTAGAGAAACCAGTTGTGTAATGCAACCATATGGATACATCATCTTCCATAGCTTCATTCTTGTGAAGCATTGCGGTGGTTTTGAATATATTTTTTTCACGCTGATTTGGGAAATTGCTCCAACAGTGCTGTCATGCAAAGAGAAATGTCCAGTGTTCTTAGTTCTGTAAGTAAACATCTGCAGTGTGAATTGAAGACTAATCATTAAGCAACTGAAGATAAGTACTCAAACATGGCTTTGAATTATTGCATAATGTAGGATGTGATGAGATAATGCTTGGGGAATATGTTATTAAATAGAGGTAATGAAATCAACCTAGTAACCACATAATGCTCAACCAACTCTTTCTTACTTGTATTCAGTTACACTTTTCCTTGGCTTTTTTTAAAGACATTACTGTATCTTTCTTTTAAAACTCTGCTTAGGTTTTTTTCTTGCTTATTTAGACCCCCCCCAGCATATTGGGGGTTTCTGTACACTTTCCCTATATTGTCCTTAAAATTTTCAGCTTAATTGTATGTAGTGTCCTGCTCTTCCTTTTGTGTTCATGTGTTGCGTATGTAGCTTGGAAGCTCTAACAGAGCACTGATTCACTACAGGAATAATAAACTTCTCACTTCCAGAGCTTCCAGTGTGAGAAGTTGACTTGTTCCTCCAGAGGCCAGGTCTTTCAATTCATATAGTGGCTTTCTTAAACTTGAAGCTACCCTGACTCCTCCCAGCCTGTTCGCTCAGTGGCCTGTAGGCTTCTGATAGTGTGTTTCACTGTCCTTTATCCTTAACTTCTGCACAATGGGATGTCCAGCTCTGTAGGTTTTTCTTGATTTGCATTTTCATTCTTACACCACATGTCCTGGTGATGGACAAGCAGTAGGAAGGTGACATTGACTTAGTTCTTGCCAGTGTCATTCCTCCTTATAGATACAACAGGGGTGTATTGATTTACTCTCCATAACTGGGAGCTGTCTTCACAAAAACGTGGTCTTAAAAGCCTTTTGAATTGGCCAATTCATAATTTATTACTGTTCAGAAGAACTTACTATTTGCTAGTGGCAAGTGGAGTTCTGGAGCATTAGGGTTTTAATATTTATTCCTTACAATAGCATTCCTTGCAAAGGAGATTATTTGTTACCAATAAGGAATGTCAGTGCTATCACAGCTGAGCTGAGGCACAAAGGAGGAGGTTTATCTTCCTATTTATTGATGAGATACAACTTGGCATTAACTTGCTTAAGCTTGTATATGTTATTTACTGATTTTGAGCTTCTGTTGGTTGATGTTTCTATTCAGATACCGGAAGTACAACAATGGAAACTGTATTTGGAAAAAATTGTATTTAAAAACGAAGAATTTTGATTTATTGACATGAAAACTTCATCATCCTTTTTTTTCACAGTACAAATTCAGACATGCAGTATTCTTAAAATGACAATGAGTGCAGTAGATGCATTCTGCAAAAACCTTTTACGGTGCACGAAATCACAAATTGGAAAATGATGAATAGCCTGTTGCAGTGTAGTCTGCATCCTTTTGAAAATGTTACTCTTCTATGCAGCTGTTAAAATGAGTTGTCATAGCCAGACAACTGCTTTGCTGCTTCTGTTAGGTTTGAGTAATTTATAAATACTACTTCGACATGTTTTCTGGTATTTTGCCTCAAAACAGTGGGACTGTTACCATTTCTTTTTGGAAGCAGTCCAACAGGTCCATTAAAAAGAAATGCATGTTTGATTCCTTTTCTTTAAAGGAACAGAATGTTCTCTCCAATATCTGAAGTATTTGTGCTTGTCCCTCTGTTTTAAACACACTTCTTCCTGAGACAGAAGGCTTTAAAACTAAGCGTAGTATTGTAGAAACAATTAAAGATATCCATGCAGTAGGCCTGTTGCCATTTTGTGCTGTGAGATGGCCTGAATTACCCAGTCTGTAGATCTGATGTAAAAATGTCCAGTTTTCCCTCTGTTAATCAGCACCAGTGCTTCCCAGTATTGTTGTTACTTCTGGCCGAAGCTGGAGTCTCCTCTCAAAATTAATAGCAGTTTGGATTTTGTTTTCAGCAGTTTCTCATAATATTTTTTTTTTCTTATTATGTGTGCTTTGCAGGCTGAAGGCTGATGTGACAGCTCAATTTGGTGTTAGTTGCATATATTCCAAGTATTTTGCAAGTATTTTTGCTTGTGCTCCAGTGCTTGGCCATGCTGGTGGTCTCCACTAGACCACACTCCAGTATCCCAGGGAATTTCTTGTAGTGGAGTGCCCAAAACTGGGGCTGGTGCTCTGGATGTGGTCTCATGAGAGCCAGGTACGGCTCTGGCTGCAGTCTCGTATGGTTACAGCAGCTTCTTGCTAGGTCTAGACACCAGTAGGATAAGTAAATGTAAAATGCAGGGATTGGGTTTTTTCAAAGCATGATTTATTATCTGAAGGAAAGTGTTATGATAAGCACTTTTTTCAGTCATCCTTTGTGTATCTAAGTGCTTTCAGTTTTATGACCTTAATTATTAACTAAGCCTGTTCTTTCTTAGGGGCAAGAAGAGAGACCTTCTCTGTATTGGGTCAATTCATAGTGTTTATTTTTAAGTAGAAGAGAGTGGTTACTTACTAGATTCCTTTAAGCTTCAGCCAGTGAGCCAGTATTGAGCTATGAACCGGAGCTCTACCTCTTCAGTTTCCTTAGCTGAGGAGCAGAAGTGTGTTCCCTGATGTCAGAAGACTAGTAAATGGAGTAAATATCTGTCAGTTTTGGTTCCTGATTTTCCCCAGGCACAACGTACATCGGGCACTTGTAGCTGACTATTGCTTCTGCTGAACGGGTCCGGCTGTATTCTGTCTGGTCTGTGGTAAGCATGCAGCAAATGGCGACTGCGGGCTGGAGGCGAGAGGCAGGCTGTGAAACTGCTTTGCAGCTTGGGGTCATCTGCAGTGGCCTCTCCAGGGTGGGGTTGTTTCAGTGCTGCCAACCGCTAACCTTTCTGCTTGTGGGTAAAGGGTTTTGCTAGTATAAACAGCTTAATATATACGAGTGCTTTTTTTGGACTTTGTTTTCAACAGTTTTTAGAGAGCACTGAGGATTATACACTTCATCCCCAAGCTGCAAGCTTGCTTGAACAGAAGAGTGACTCCTTTCAGGAGCCTGGTTCTCTTTCTAAACAGCTTTTCAAGTTATTTCACCTGTGGCTATTAGTTGGTGGGCAGTTCTCTCACCTTTGTTTTTTCTTCAGAAGTTGCTGGTATTCAAAAGTTAGTATGATTCCCTCTTGAGATATTTCACTAAGCTGCTGTCTGCTGCAGAAGGGACTTCCAAACATAGAAAAAGTAATGTGAGCTTAGAGATCTGGTCCTTACTCCTTTGGGTGACTTGCTAGCCTGCCTTTTGCTAGTGTTTCTCTTTTGTACCATTTAGAGATCACAATATATTGTGTCTGAGGCTGGGAAGGATATGTCCCTAAGGAGGCAAGTACATTTCTTCATGACGAATTCATGTATCAACGCAAGATACTAGACCTTGCCTCAGTAAATCCAGAGCTGTTGCTTATAACTCATAAATTCATCTTCCTCAGAAAAGCTAACACAATCACACTAAGCTTAATATATTTCACAAGTAGTGGGCAGGAGCTGTTATTCCTGATACCTCTTACAATGCATCTGCAAAGGACTACGTCTTTGAGTGAAGGAATATTGTTAGCCACACCTTCATGTTTATGCTTTCTCAACCTCCTTTGGAAAAGAGGATTTTTTTGCTGTCTGATCCTGTTATGGTGCAAAGAAATTTGCTAGGTAATGTGTCTTGCTCTCTGCCTGCCTTCTAGTAGTGCCATGCTTATGCTGGCAGGGAGTGAAATCTTTCTTAGGAGAGGAGAAGGAAATGCAAGGCTGTCTATTCCAGGTATATTTGATATAGTCGTCTTCCTTGCAGGTGTTTGGTCTATTTCCCATGGAAGAATTTTCAAGGAAACAGAAAAATATAATGAAATATTTCCCACTAAGGTTGAAACTAGATTTTTGCAGTGTCTTCACACAGACTTCTTATCAGAAATGTCACCAGCAGGAGGATTGGATCCCTTCCTTGTGGGGAATTAAGCAGCAGTCTTGATACCAGTGTTCGTAATGATATTGCTGATATTTATGATTCCACTCTTAAGAGTCATCATCACAAGGACATTTCAGTGTGAAAAGTTCCTGGGGTGCTTAGCAGGCAGGCCATTTCTGGGTTTCCCTGGTTTCCTTTATTTGCATCCAGTGAGCTGTTCTGTAGGTCTTCAAGGCTGTGGCATATGAGAGTCTTCACATACGTGGTTTGGTTTTTGTGATCCTTTGAAATGGTGGTAGAATTCAAATAAATCAAAGGAGGCATTGGTGTCAAGGATAGGACAGCTATCAAACCCAACAGCAGGATTGAGCAAATTTTACCAATACCCATCTGTCAAGTATGGGAGAAGTGGTACAGCAGAGAAAGAAGGAACTATCACCAAAACCTTTTACTACTTTGCATAATATTTCTATGGTAAAATAGTCGCGTTTGCAAAGCCCCACTACAGAAAGGCATTACTTTGTGGCACAGGAGGGTCTTCCAGTGCTTTGGACAAGTGGATTTTACAGATACTTCAGAAGTTTGAGTTGACTTTGTTGCCCTAGAGAAATAATATAGGTCATCTTCATCCCAACCTTTTCACTTTACGTATTGAATTCTGTTCATTGCACTGGTATTTTTAGAAACTCTCAGCTGTTGAAGCTGAACTCTTTGCTTTTTAATTCTTACAAGCTTTTTGCATTCCTCAAGTTCACACACAATTTTTGATGCAATTATTAAGCCAGGCTTTAGAGATGATCCAAACTACACTTCTAACCTGGGTTTTTTTGCATCTATTCTACTTTTTTATATTATTTTAGAATAAATGAACTCATAGAATGGTTTGGGTTGGAAGGGACTTTAAAGATCATCTAGTTCCACCCCCCCTGCCACAGGCAGGAACACCTTCCACCAGACCAGGTTGCTCAAAGCCCCATCCAACCTGGCCTTGAGCACTGCCAGGGATGGGGCATCCACAGCTTCTCTGGGCAACCTATTCCAGTGCCTCACCAACCTCACAGTAAAGAATTTTTTCCTAATATCTAATCTAAATCTACCCTCTTTCAGTTTAAAACTGTTACCCCTCGTCCTACCATTATACTCCCTGATAAAGAGTCCCTCCCCATCTTTCCTGTAGGCCCTCCTCTAGGTACTGGCAGGCTGCTATAATGTCTCCCCGGCGCCTTCTCCTCTCGGGGCTGAACAACCCCAACTCTCTCAGCCTGTCTTCATAGGAGAGGTGCTCCAGCCCTCTGATCACCTTCGGGGCCCTCCTCTGGACTTGCTTCAACAGGTCCATGTCCTTCTTATGCTGGAGCCCCCAGAGCTGAACGCAGTACTGCAGGTGGGGTCTCACAAGAGTGGAGTAGAGGGGCAGAATCACCTCCCTCGACCTGCTGGTTATGCTTCTTTTGATGCAGCCCGGGATACAGTTGGCTTTCTGGGCTGCAAATGCACATTGCTGGGTCATGTTGAGCTTCTTGTCAACCAACACCCCCAAGTCCTTCTCAGGGCTGCTCTCAATCCACTCACCACCCAGCCTGTATTTGTGCTTGGAGTTGCCCCGACCCATGTGCAGGACCTTGCACTTGGCCTTGTTGAACTTCATGAGGTTCACATCGGCCCACCTCTCAAGCCTGTCAAGGTCCCTCTGGATGTCATCCCTTCCCTTCAGCGTGTCGATTGCCACACAGCTTGGTGTTGTCAGCACGCCTGCTGCTGAGGGTGCACTCAATCCCACTGTCTTTGTCACTGACAAAGGTGTTAAACAGTGCTGGTCCCAATACTAACCCCTGAGGAATGCCACTCGTCACTGGTCTCCCCTTGGACATCGAGCCATTGACCACAACTCTTTGAGTGCAGCCATCCAGCCAGTTCCTTATCCACTGAGCGGTCCATCTGTCAAATCCATGTCTCTCCAATTTAGAGCAATTTAGAGACAACTGCTAAATATTTACTATAAAGTGTATGAATGCAAACTTCTTTTGGCATGTCTATGGACACTTCAGCTGGTTTTCCTTATGTGTTGTAACTGATAACTGTTAAACATCATTGTACTAAATGGATTAGGGCTATTAAGAGTTTAAATTTAATAGGAAAAAAAGATATAAATGATATTTAAAAAAAATTACTAATGAATGAAGGTGGACTTCAAAGTTCTCCCTATGAGTTATTCAGTAGCTAATAATTAAATGCCCTACTTGAAAAATCACTTAAACAAGGATCAAGTGAAGATATCTTTGAAGTTGTATATATGATTGCAGAATTTGAATGCACACTTGAACTTTGAAAATCATAGTTCTTTTGTCTGCTTTTGAAGATACTTGAAATAGAGAATTTATTCAAGGCATATAATACTGACAAAATATTTACCGTAATGTTACAGGAATCCATGTACAGTTCTGTATACTTAAGCTCAGGTTGTTAAAGCAAATGTAATCTGAAAGTCTCAGGTTTATATGTAAGTATGTGTTTTGGGAAAAACGATAAGAATTAGGCCAAATGCCTTTGAGTTCAGTACCTGAATAGTGAAAATGCAGGATGCCTGCTGCTAAGTGATTGTCATCACTCGACTGTAGAGACTTTTATATTGTCCTGCAGTATCTATTAAATTCTTTTTGAGCCCTGCTAACTTCAAAGCTATCCTTCAGTGCAGTTTGTCGGAAGCAAAAGCCCTTACAGATTCCCTATCAGGCCACGGAAGCCATAGCTGGAACTTTGTGTAATGCTATCCTTTTGTTCAGAAATAAGAGAAACATACAGCAGTTTTCCTATTGAAGTGACATCAAACCCAGCTGTCTTCAGGAAGTAAGGAGATGGTTGCTGGCACGCTGCAGTGGTCACAGCTTTGGTTTCAAGGCTTCGTTGCACAATATGTTGGTTTCAGCTGTCCCCTGCCTTTTTGATCTGCTGCCCCATGCAACAGCTTGCCACCTTTCATTTACGCCACTACAAGATGGTGTGCTGCAACATAAAGTAAGTCACTGATGTGATACAGATTAAAAATTATCTTCCAAAAAGAGCAACCTGAGACATTGGGCAACTGTTCATCCCATTCTCAAATCCTTTTCTGTAGAGTCTTATAATGATGTGCTTTTTAAATTGACTGTATTTTGAAGTCGTAGGGGGAGAAATGGTGCTGGCCTTATAGGTCAGGCGCATTTAGACATCCATTATATAAATCATGTGAAATCTAAATTATGCAATTGCACATTCCTTTTAATACTGAGATAAAATCAGCACTCAAATCCAGAGTGTCTGGCTAACCCCGGGCAAGGCTGAGTGGATATTTGAAGAAATGATTTGGGTATTTTTTTTACATCTTGTGTTACTGAAGGCATCTTTCCTTAGCTGAAGTTAGTCTGCAGCCTTTTTTGAGATAAGGTTTTCTCCAGGTTTTTGGTTGCTTGGGTATCAGCAATTACAAAAACACACTGAAATTGCGTATAAAGAAAAGACTGTGTTTCAGACACAATTAGGATTTCCTGAATAGTTATGAGGGATTGATAGTTTAATGAGTTGCCAAATCTGGAATATGTTGCCATGCATCTTTGGAGGAAAAAACTGGACTTACAACAGCACAGGATTTTTTCTTGGGAGTAGCTGACCAGTTTTAGGCTTTAGTTTTATTGAATATTTCATTGTGGTGGCTACTTTTTCTACATTTGTTTTCTGTGCAAATACCTTCTATTTTGCAAAAGACAAATAATTGAGGGTTACTGCAATTTTATTATTTCAGACTCCTCGGTGTTTTTGAGTAACCTTTTTATAACTTTTACAGAAAAAGTTTGTATGGAAACCTCTTCAAAATCTGGTTAAAGTTTTGTTGATCTTTGGGGAGGAGCAAAAAAACAAAGAATGAAAATAAATTCTGATGTAGTTCTGGTGGCCAGGGAAACCAAGAAGGGATGTAGAGGAAGAAGTGCCAGAATCTAGTCTTAGAAGAATTAAAAGAAAATAGATAGGCATGCTTGGAAGAAAGTATTGAACGTTTAATTGAAGCTCATAGCTTCTTTTGGTTCTTCAGTCCTAGTGTATTAGTATTTAATGCCAGTGAATTTGTGGCTGTGGGCTTGTAGTTGTTTGGAGTGGCTTATTTTTAAATTGTTCTTCAGTTATGTGTGCTTTGATATGTGGTATTTATGTTTGCTGCTCTGCCATTTTTCTGAGGCTGGAAGTGCATGTCTGCCGCTTCCCTTCCTTCTGTTCCTTTTGATTGTTTTGCTCAAGGGTTAAAGGGCTACAGATCTTTTCTAGATCTTCAGGGAAGAAAAGGTAATAAGCCCCAGTGCATGTGTTAAGCAGTAGTGGATATGAGAAAAAAATTTATAAGGTTTTGAAAAAATGGCTTAATGATCTGGATCTTTAACTGGCTGCAGTGTCTGTATTTCTGATGCCCATTATTGTCCTGTGCTTCATACAGCTTTTTAGACACCTTCATGTTGAGGGTTGTGCCTGTCTTCTGGCCAGCACATTGAGGTAACTAAATTTGGACAGAGCTGGTTTCACATGGAACCAGCAGCAAAGATTTGAACCTAAATTCCCTCTGGGAATCTCGGAATAACCCTTGAAGTATTTTAACTTTGCACCAGGCAGCCAAGTTGCAAATGTAGTTAATCTTAACATAGGCTAATTTATTTTTGATGAATCTGAAGTGATCTAATTACTAGCTTAGCCTGAAATTTGCTTCTGAGATGTTACTTATCCTACCTACCTTTAACCTGAAATACTGTTAAGGGGCTTATTAATTGTGTAGGGGAGAGTGGTGCGTTTCCTGCCTTGTTTACTCATTAATATAATGCAGAGAAAAATGTACAACTTGCAGCTTTTGTACACAGCGTTGTACAGCGTGAAGTGTAATTTGAATTTGGCCTTGCACCTGACTCAGGGTGTCCACACAGTGCAAACGCTTTTGGAAATGACACTCTGTTTGAACTACTTGGCTTGAAGGAGGTGCATGCAAGCTGGTTCAGGGCACTGAAATGTGAGTGCTAATGTAGAAGTAGTGTGTTGTAGGGATGCATGTTAGCTCTAAAATGTCTTGGCTGCTTATGGAGTCCTTGAAGTCAGCTGCTGTTTGTGTGCTTAAATTCCTCGGTTAAAGTGGTTCTGATGGATGTACTAATTTGAGCAGTCAGCAGTGAAATGCAACTTTCTAAGTAGTTTGTTTTCCTCTTGCAAGTCCTATAAATGAATAGATGAGTTACTCTGAAGAGGTTTCTTTGCATCTGCTCTGGAAGGAAGAAAAGTTACTATAATCTTGAGCCAGTATTTTCTTCTCAAGTTTTCATTTGTGATGGGTTTTTTAATATGGGAAATAAACTGAAGAGGCTCTTTACTAGGTATTGAGACAGTTTCTAAACCACTTAATGTTTCCATTATTACACCCCCCCCAAAAAAAAAAAAAAAAGCTTGACATATCTAATCCTCCTTAACTGCCTGACAAAATATAGTTATGTAGGGTAGCTTTTGGTATACTTGTAGATGCAAATGGTCTGAACAAATATGTAGCACGGGACAAGCATCCACAATGCAGTGGATCTGAAAATGTGTTGCATTTAATTCAATAGTTTCAGCAAGTTCACTGTAGGGGTAACATGATTTGAAGTTTCCCTTGAGTCTTAAATGTACAGAGGAAAACGTGTTTTATTTCGTGATGGATTAAGATTAGCAGTGCAAATAGGTTCTACCTAAATAGGTTTATTTGGAAAATTAATTAGATGAACCATTAGCAATATTGTTAGTGCAAAACCAATAACAGTAATTGTAGCTGAGAACTTGAGGTAACTTCTCTTTAAAAAAGTAAACCAGTACCTTGCTCCTAGCGTCTGTGTACCTTTCTACAGCCAGTTTGTCATAGCCATGTTTCTGATATAAACATTTTACTATTAAAAATATTATTTGTAGGTGGAAAGGATTTATCTTTTTGTACTCTAGAGTTACGAAAGTTAATTCAGAAATGTTTTAGGAAAGTGATTGCAACCATTTGCAGTGATATCAATGATAAGCCTGATGACTGCTTTAATATACTATTTAAGTATTGAGATTTTTCTGCTCTGGGCAAGAACGTGGATTTCTAATGTACTGCACACATACAGTATCGGCCAAGAAAGGCTGAGTGACCATATAGTTAAAGGCATGAACTGAGACAGCTGCAAAACAAGCAACACTTGTAAGCTGAAGGTATAATTAAACCTCCTATTAGGCTGGGAAAGGGCTGCAGAGTCCAACTGTTTAGAAAATAGAGCCAGTTTTCATCTGAAGTAAAACATGATCAGTAAGCTTCAGGTGGAGCATTGCATTAAGGCTTGCTGGCAGCACCTTACTGCTGGATGCTCTTTCACAATGTAAGATGATATTCTTATTCTTCTTATTTTTATTCTTATTATTATTTCTTCAAATTTTTTTCGACTACCAGCTTGAGCTGAGCAAGTAGGCACTGTGGGAAATGTTACAGCAAGGCTTAATGTAACCCCCAGACCTTGCCTAGCTGAATTTAAAACTGCATTTGCTTTTTTTTAGTAAGCTGATTCTGCATAAAACTGGTACTTTCTGTTTTGAGGGGCAGGTTTAGAGAAAGTGATTAAAAATATGTGTATATATTTGGGACTCAACATATTTATATTCAGCAAAATAGTTTGCATGATGTGCAAGTTTTGCAAGGCTTCATGGTTCAGTACTCAGAATGGTGCAGGGATGAGTCATCAAATTGCTACAATTACACAATTCAGTAGTCATTGTCCTTGTAAATACAACATATTAATATAGGATGGATACAGGCAGTTTTTGATTAATGACTCTTTACTCCAGACACTCAGAAAATTAAATGCGAGTTGGGGTGTCTTTGAAACAGTTACGCAAGGAGTATGTTAAGACATGATCCCACAGTACCTGTTGAGGTAAGCCTGCCCCTAAGAAGTAATAAGCTATTACATATTTACCAAAAAAAAAAAAAGCATGGAGAACTTGAATTGGCTGACAGATCAAAAGCATTCTCCCCGTCTCCCCATTTTATTTTAGAAACTATACCTGCTGCAGAAAACACTGGATATCTCTTGGGATTGCAATAATTGTATTTTTTTCTAGTGACATCTATTTGCTGACTGGAAATAGAGGCATGCTGGAAAATAGCTGTTAATTTGGATGAAAGTAGCACTTTGTTGTTGTTGTTTCTTATTACATCCTCACTTGTCTCCTAGTTTAATCAGTGAATTTTTTTTTTTATACTAACCTTTATGAGAATCTGTATTACACTGTTTCTGAAGTTCGAAAAGCTAGCAGGGTGATTTTGCAGTTACGGTACTTCATTGGCAGTTGTGCTTTGCAGGTTGGGGTGTGAATTAACAAATTAACTGCTCCACTGGGTAGTTTCAGAATGCAGTTTGTGCATACAACTGCCTATTAAAAGGATGTGCCATTACCAACAGCTCTGTGGTGGAGTCAGAGCCTTTGCTTAGTGTTTCATGGAATTGGATCGGAATAGTAGTTCTGAACTGCTGATCATTTTTTTGTATAATTTCATTTTAAAAACAAGCTATGTAGTTTAGTCCTCTGGGTACAGCCCACACTGATCTGACTTCGGAGATTAACTTCATGTTAAGTCAGACATATTGAATGTTAAGAGATATGCAGTTACGTATTTAGAGATCAGCAAATTAATTTTGTAATTAGGTTAAGGTGAAGACTGATACTTTAGAAACAAAGTTAAAATAGTGGTACTAATTGCCAGTCATCAAAGCATTAGAGATTAAACAAGATAACATGTTTACTACCTGCTTACATTCGTTTGAACCTGCAAAAATAACTGTTCTGGAACATTTAGGTGAAGAGTGACTTGAGATTTTCTTTCTCTGATCAGAGACAGGAGCAGGCGACTGTTGGTTTGGGGGGATTTGCTGCTCTGGACAAAACTTCCTAAAAAATAGGCACTTGAGAGGTGTCAAACCGGGTATGTAAAAGGATTAGGTATCTTTTAAAAACATCACATCTACAACTTGTGGTCAAGCTACAGTGTTTGTTTTTCACAACTTGAAACACAAACTGGATAACTGTCTGCTGGTACTGAATTTACCCTATCTTCCTGTAAACCTTTTGGTGGTTAGTCAGAGACCAAATAAAAATGGCGCCTTATTTTCAGTATGAGGATTTTTTTTCTAATTTTGCCTTCAGCTGTTGGATCTTGGTAGACTCTCTTAGTATTTCAAGTATATTTTTGTTTGAACTTCCAACAATAACTGCACTAAAATAAAACGTGGCAACTGGGAGAATAGCTAGCTAGGTAAGAAATGAAGCGTATTGAGCTTAATTTATGCAGATCCCTAGTGCTGACATAAATTGTTTAATTTAAGCTGAAACAAGCAGTTACTAATACAGATGTCAAATACAGACATGTCCATGGTCAGCAGTGTTAACTTTCAAGTCAGAATCATAGAATATCTCAAGTTGGAAGGGATCCATAAGGATCATGGAGTGCAACTCCCTGTTCCTCACAAGACTACCTAAAACTAAATCAAGTTTAACTTGATGTACCTTAGAGCTTTGTTTTCAAAGTGCTTTATAGTGACTGTGGACAGTGGATTGAGCTTATCTACCATCAAATATTTTCAGAAACTCCTTATTTGGAAAACCATTTGGCTATGGGCTCTATTTTCTGCTTTTCTCAAGGTTTGGTTGGTTGGTTGGGGTTTTCTGCATGACTTGATTATCTCACTAAATTTAATAAAAAAAAAGTGTGTTTTATCTTGTTACATGAAACTGTCCATATCTTTTCATGTTTACTCCTTTGATATAGGAATCTTTTATGTTGGTCCTCCATATATAGCGTATGGCTATGCTTCTGAAGAAATTTTTTGAAGTGATGAATCTTTGCAGAGGTTAGGATAAGCACACTCTGTCAGTGACCACCTATTTCTGATCTGGCATTTGGAAGCACTGTAGTATTTTTGCATTTCTTTGCAGACTGGTATATACAGATTTTGAGGGGTGCGATAAGTAAGGGATTTGGTCCTTGCTGTGAGAAAAGTTGATTCACATCTTGTGCAGTTTGAGTTAGTGGTTCTCCAACTTCATTTAGCGTTTGTGCTACAGTATATTTTTATTAAGAGTCTCAGTAGTTATAAGAAGAAGATCCCCTCCTATCCCTGATCAAGTGTCAAGATGTTGTTAATAAACAGTGTTTAACAGGTTCCTGGATTAGAAAATGGTGACCATTACATCCTAACCAGAGGCTTGCATTCATTTTGAAATGCTTTAAACCATTTGGGGTTTTCTGGCTATATTAAAAGCAGGAAGCCATGAGGGACACATGCTCATCGCTTTTAGATGGTAAAGATGGTTACCCAGCTTTCTTCCTTACTGATGTGGTCCAGTTGTCACATAGGATGGTGGATTCCTCTTCTCCTCTGGGTAAATATGTAATTAATACCTTCAGCAATCCTTGTTGCTGGTAGAGCTGGTTTCAGAAGGCAACTTGAGTATACAGAGCTTGAGCTTTATCTGCTGTATTTGACTTCAAGATATCCAAGTATGTATTAGTTATTTTTTTTATTGTTTCTTCAACTTCTCTGAAGTCAGATGTAGACATGATTTGTTAAAGGAGGTCGGAGCCTGTTTAGCTGAACTGTTTTGATTAGGTTTGCTTATTTTGTGATTTTAACTGAAATTTCCTGGTATCTTTTCCAGTGAGCGGGAATTTTGTCAAAAATTAGATTTTTAAAGTCTTAGCTTGGTCTTTAACTCAGATCAGAATTACTGGTGTAGTCTCAAGGGTAGTGGGAAATATAAGTTCTTGTTTTCTGTCACTTTCCCCTTCATTATAGCCAAAAATATAATAATTGAAGACTGCTATTCTTTTTTTCTTTTTTTTTTTTTTCAGGGTAACACAGGTATTGTCTAGTTTCGTCCATCCATCCTTTGTATCCTGTGAATCCATTCTTTGGTAGGGAAAAGCTTCTCATGAAAGAAACTTAGCAATGTTGTCTGCCTTGCTAGGTACTACTGCTGCTACTTGTGTGTCTTGTCCCAGTTCCCAGGATGACTGCTATCACTTCTATAATTGCTGTCTCGATACTGGAACTAAAACTGGGTTAAAGAACAAGGCTGCACCATGCTGTTTCTCCTCAGAGTCAATTAAGTGACTAAAGGCATTCCCAAGTCCTGAAGCATGGTGCAAACCCAAGCATTACCTGCCTATAGCTAACAGAAATCTGGTTAGCCTGTACCAGTTTGATTTTGATAGATTTCTGCAAGAAAAGATGCAGCTTTTTTTCATATATATCATGAGTGAGATGAGCCTTGCAGGCTGAGTGCCATTCATTTACAGGAAGACTTCGGTGCTTTTGCACCTAATGTGATAGAACCATACATACGTGGAACTGTTATGCTTGAGATGCCAGTTTTAGTTGCTACCAGGTATCTAAGGATCTTAATTGAAACTGATTTATGAAGTTTTATAATACCTATAAAATTTTTGCCTTTGGGGATCATTCATGGTTGTTTTTATTTTGGAAGCTTTTCATAATCTGCAAAGGAAATGGGCTTTATCTAATTATGCTTGTCAGTACCTCTTTCTCCCCAAGTAACTTTTGAACCTGTTTGCCATGTTCATCTACATCTCATAGAAATCCTGGAGACTTGTGGTATTGTGAAGCAGAAAGACTAAAGTAAGCTTGAAGTTACTGCAGAACTAGGCGAGGAATACGGGATGCAAATCTCCAGGAAACAAGCTTTTAAAATTCTACAGCTTGTAGAGCAATTTGTAAATTTTATTGCCGCTGCTGCTTTTAGTGTTAGTGAAAATAAAGACAGAGGCTTTTTTCAATGTAACTTTATTCGGCTGGGTTATAACAACTATAAGGCAATGGAAAACAGCTATGCTTAGACCCATTGTTATCACTGCGCTGTTGCTGCCATTGCCAGTAGGGGATGGAGAGCGCTTGTTCCAGGCTGACTAATTAAGGAATGACAGCTGGTTGGAAATAATCATTCTACTTTTGTAAGAGCTGTGAGCAACTTAACAAGAATTTCTGGAAAAAATGAACTTATAAACAGGATTAATTGACAATATTTAGAAGCTATGCTTCCACTGTGAGAAGCTGCTAGGCTCTTGTGGTTGTGGGGGTAAAAAAATCAAGCCTGTTCTTTCACAGTCTGCAGGTCAGTTGTATTGCAGGGGCTCGTGGCCTTGCCAGAGTAACTGGAATTGAGAGTTTATCGTTTGCACCAGTTTTTGATGCTGTTCAGCAGCAGAGCTGCAGGGAAATGGAGTGGAGTCCATGATAATGCCACTTTAAAGCTACTTGGGAAACCTGTGGAGGTGGCCAGCACGGTAGCTTTATGTAGAGGGTGGGTGGGGTGAACAACAAGGTACAGGTTGAGAGAAGGGAACAGCATGAGGAAGGGAAGAGTTGAACTTGTAGATGCATATCTGTCGTCTTGCACAAGAGCTGGAGGCCTTCCTGAGCAAGGACTAGTGACAACAGCTGTTAGGAATTTTGAAATTCTTCTTTTGCCAAGTGCTGTGGATGTACAGGACAGATTAGAGTTTTCTAATTGCTTCTTCCAGACAACAGGACAGGATCCACCCAGTTATCTTTTAGTCTTCAGTTAGTAGGCTTAAGTGCTTTAGAGACACATTAGAGTCTGAGTTAGGATGTATGTAATCTGTGGAATGACCCCCAAAATCAAGTGTTTTAGACTGAAGTAGAGTGAATTTATTAGGAAGAGAAGATATAATAGGGAAAACAAGCTATACATTTGGGAGCAGAAAGGGGGAAAGAATGAAGGATTAAAACCCTCAAGCTCTAAAATATAGTAGAGAAAACATGAAGTGAGTTTAGGATGGGAAAAGAGAGAAAACGCAGTAAATGCTGTGGCAACAGATACCATTAAATTAACACACCTGCCTGCTTCCCAGTTAAATACATAAAATACGGTGTTAAATTTCCAGCCTAAAAATCAATCCATGTAGTCTGCCCTTCCATTCATGGCCCAGATTTTGAGAGGGCATGGAAATATCTCTCAGCAGCAGTACTGCCTGTGCCTGGTCACCCATTTGTGGATCTAAGACACTGTCCTCTTAGCTCAGACTGTGCTCTGATGCTCTTCAGACGGAGGGACAAGTGGAGAGGGGCAGGAGGAATGCAGTCCTCCTGCTTCTCCCTTGTATCAGTGGACATGCCAAGGATGTAGCATCTCCCTAAAGCCTGCTACCCAGTTTTTTTTACCTAGGCAGTGACAGAGGCACAGTAGAATTGGCACACCAAAGACAAAAACTTGCTCTCCAATCAACAGCCTAGCAGTGTGGAAGTCGGATTGGTTTGGTAAAGTTTGTGTTCTTGCGCACTTTGCATTGCAGGGCTGTTCTGCTATGGCTTTATTACATGTTCCTAGGATGAAAAGATGTAACATTTAGGAGACACTTCTTAGCCTACATCCCAAGGAAAGTTAGCAATGATCTCTGAGATGTTTCCCAGTGAAGGAGCAGAAGAAAGCAATGGCAAAGTCTTGCTGTGACCTACAGAAGGAAAGCTAGGTTGGGGCTAAGTTGATATAACGTGGGATTTCTGCTGAATATGCTGACCCAGGGCGTTTGATTTCTCAGTGAGAGTTCCTGTTCTTGCTCTTAGCTCATAGGATCGATGCATATATTTAGCCTTCAACTGCAAAAGGGATGAGATATTTCTTACTCATTTAAGAACATACTAATTGAAAACATTATTACAACATATAATCACTGTAATGCGTATTTCTACACATTCAAATTTAAATGAAAAAAACCAAACACCCTCCCCCCACCCCCCTGCATAATTCCCTGGAGTCATGTTTACTTTCCAGAATAGTTTAACTGGTGTGGGCCAGTTGGGTACCAGTAAGTCTACAGCTGATTTGTGCTCCCTCTTGTGGCACTGTGCGGTGGGAGAGCATGGTTTGCGAATCATTCGCATGACAGTGATAGTGCTGATTATGAACAGTGTGTAGTTATGAATAACTGGAATGCCTCTCAAGAGACTATAATTTTGAAAAAGTGGAAAGTGTAGTTTATTTTTCCAGTGTTACTGTTTTGGTATGTCCAGAAACACTAAAATATATGTATCTGTGGCGTAATGCAAAACCTTTACTGCCTTTGTCCATTTTTGGATTCCCCACTAGCCATCTCCTGGGCTTGTTTGTCATTGTCATGTGCATCATAACTAGATAGACTTGAGTTTGCCCATCACCTAGTGGACATAGTTTTTATAATGTAATCTTTCGTCCATATGATGCATGTTTTTTTCATACCTAAACTGCAAGGCAGAAAAGGGTTCAAGGTAAACTTTCGACAAAGCAGTATAGTCAGGCAGTGGAGGAAGGCTTGCCTAGAGGGGTGATACTGTTAATTTTTCAAGTTTTCTGGTTTTGGTGTATGTTGTGGTTTAACCCCAGCCAGCAACTAAGCATCACGCAGCTGCTCACTCACTCCTCCCTCCCCGCAGAGGGATGGGGGAGAGAATCAGGAGGGAAAAAAAAAAAAGTAGAACTGCGTTGAGAAGAACAGTTTAATGGGACAGAAAGGAAGAAAATAAAAATGATAATAACAATAATAAAATGACAAGAATAATAATAAAAGGATGGGAGTATACAAGTGATGCGCAATGCAATTGCTCACCACTCGCTGACCGATGGCCAGTTAGTTCCCGAGCAGCGATCCCCCTAGGCCCACTCCCCCCAGTTTATATACTGGGCATGACGTCACATGGTCTGGAATACCCCTTCGGCCAGTTTGGGTCAGCTGTCCTGGCTGTGTTCCCTCCCAACTCCTTGTGCCCCTCCAGCCTTCTTGCTGGCTGGGCATGAGAAGCTGAAAAATCCTTGACTTAGTATAAACACTACTTAGCAGCAACTGAAAACATCAGCGTGTTATCATCATTCTTCTCATACTGAACCCAGAACACAGCACTGTACCAGCTACTAGGAAGACAATTAACTCCATCCCAGCTGAAACCAGAACGGGTGTGGTACATGCCTTATGCAAGAAAGAGAAGGAGATGAAGCAGTGAATGCTTTTGAGGTGGAATTGTGTTTTGAATGAGGGTGGATGTAGTTGTTAAGGGGTTAATCCATAGTCTGTGATGACAAGAATAAAGGAATTGTGTGACTTATTCCATCATGTGTTTTACTTGAGCGTGTTGTTCCTCTTCGTGCTGAGACAGCTGATAGAGGGGAGGAAGGCTGAAATAGAGACAATGTTTTAAGACATTCAGTTTTGCCTGATAGCTCTCTGCCAGGTCGCTGGTGTCTCCTGGGCATGAATGGTGAGGAGGACAGGGTTGGTGGGAAGCTAAATGAGCAGTAATTGCCTAGGTGTGGGGTACCAATGAGTGGGTAGAAATGGATGGTAATTATGGTAGGGACAGCAAAAGGGAGCAGATAATTAAAAAACAAAAAGGGAAGAAATGAGTGAAAGACTTTGAAACACTGAGGTAAGCTCCAAAAGAAACATTTGCAGCTGAATGTTTATAGAAATTCTTACATCTCTCGTTCTTGAACAAAAGGGAAGAAAACAGTAGGGAGGAGCGGTTATGATGTGGGGAGAGCACTGTAATTAAGTCAGGGTGAAGAAAGATGGTGACAGTGAATTACAGAGGTGTTCTGCAGAGAACAGTCCCTCCTCCTGGTGGTAAGCTAGAGCTGGGGGGAAAAAAAAATCATATTCTGTTGCATGTAAGTAGTGTATAGTGATTTTTTTTTTTCCTCTTTTTCCCCAACTTAGATGTGTGCAATTTAACTTTGGCAGAAAGTGCTAGTTGATTACTTTGACAGGTTTAATTACTTTGGCTTGAGTAGGATGAAAGTGAATTTATTTCCCAGTGAGAAAAGCGTTGAAAGGCTGCATGAAAACCTGTCAAAGGAAATTGAAGAGGGGTTGGGGAGTTATCTTTACAGTAAATGGAATTGATAAACATGTCAGTTAAAAGGGGAATTTATTTATAATACCCAGGTTTTGTGGCCAGAAATCTTTGATAATTCTGTTCACTGGGAAAATGAATTTTATCTGTTAAATTGATTTACTTCTTCATAATGCTTGTAGAGCAAGGAACTGCCATAGAATAAAAAATTGAAGTAATAATTCTTTTTTTTTCCTAGAACACATCAGTAATGGAGGATCAGAATGAAGATGAGTCTCCAAAGAAAAATACCCTGTGGCAGGTAGGACTAACATTTGTGTACAAAGAGCTGGCATGATTTTATATGTTCTTGCTTTTGAGAAGCCAAATCTTGCATCTTTGCATCCTTGTATGTAGTTGACTGTATCATCCTAAAATTAGCTCAGCCTTCAAGTGAAGGGTGACACCAATGAATAATACTTGAGAAATTACTAGATCTTCTCAGATTTTGTAGTTTGTGCTGACCTTGAAAGGACAATTCTGTGCCAAAGGATACTTGGGAATACAGTTCAGTCTTTCTGAGCACGTGACTGTCACTTAAAAGGAAAAATTCAATACTTTCACATGGCAAGGAGTTACAACCAATTTGCTTTGAAGAAGTTTGGGAATATTTCAGAGAGCTGACAGTTGTTCCCCAGCAGCCCTCTTGGTCTCCTGAAGGGCTCAGAAGAGCCTGGCATTAATCTTTAGTTCTGTTTACTAATTAGCAGTAAGTCCTGTGGTGTTCTTTGTGTAGCATCCTTATTTGTAGCTAAAGCTCCCAGGATTTTAATGATGTTTTTATGTGGATGTCCCAAACATTGACATGAGCTGTTTTTCAAAAGCAGAACAAGCCCTTGACATCGTGTAATTCTCAGTTTTCATTTATGGACAAGCAGTTCAACACTGACCTGAGGGTCTTGAATTTTTGTGTTAATTAGAGTATTAATACCCAACTTTGGTATATCTCTTAAATGTGTATTATTTCAACTGCTGGAACCTGTGTAAATCATTTGTGGAGGCAGACTGCAATATGCAGCAGAGGCAATCTGCAATATGCAGCAGAAACCACTGGTTTAATCTGGCAAGTTTGTTCTAAAAAGAACTAAGTTCCTTGCTGTTTAAGTGGTAAGAGCTGTAAGGGAATTCAAGTCTTTCAGTGTAAGAAGTGACTTGTAATTATGTGCAAAGTCCTTTCATTGATCTTTATCCATGAAAGATTAAATGTATATGACGTAACTCATAGCTTTAAGAATGTGTTTTAAAATTTAGTTTTGTTCATTATTTCTTTGCATCTTCTCATGTTCTTCCTTGAAAGTGTTCTTAGAAAGCTGTTCCTATTTTTTATATTTAAATACTGATATTCCTTTTCTAAAAACAGATAAGTAATGGAACTTCATCTGTGATTGTCTCAAGAAAAAGACCATCAGAAGGAAACTACGAAAAGGAAAAAGACTTGTGTATTAAATATTTTGACCAGTGGTCTGAATCAGATCAAGTTGAATTTGTGGAACACCTTATTTCACGAATGTGTCACTATCAGCATGGACATATTAACTCTTACTTGAAGCCCATGTTACAACGGGACTTCATCACTGCGTTACCAGGTAAACTAATATCTATTTTACAAGAGGTGCATTTATAAATACTTTTTTTTTTGTTTAGTACTTCAGGTATATGCAAACTTTTCGGAACATCCTCCAGATTTAGATGATCTCTTATAAATAAAGTGATGCTTCCTAGTCAAAAGAAGGGCAGGAGGGCAGCTGTGAAGTCATTCACTTCTGTGATTAATTGAATTGGCCACTGGATGCCAGTGTTGTTCCATGTAAAAGTAGTTTGAGTAGCATATCCTGAAGAATAGTTTGTGTTAAAATTGGAACGGAGTTGTCGCAAAAGTTGTATCTCTGCAAGCTCTGGTCTAAATTCCTTTTTCATATGAACATAGGTATAGAAAAGACTATAGAGGTGTTTTCATTTGTGAAGTCTTCATTTCATTTTAGTTTTGTTCTAAGTTTCCTAAATCTTAAATAAAAAGCTGCCTGCTTAGATGAGTGAATCTGCTTTGTCTGGTCTTGTTACTGACTCAACAGCAAAAGCACTTGTGGATTTTTATTGCATAGTCCAGCCATGATTCCTTCCTTCAGTTGCTCAGAACCTCTTCTGTCACCGATCAGTGCAAACCTGTATCAATAGTTGGAATATGAAATCTGTTCTTACACTTGCTATATGCCTTTCTTCAAAAAAATATGGAGCAGTAATAACTAGGTATGTAGAATATCTAGCTTTCAATCTTCTGGGAATTTGTATATATATTCCCATTAATTTCTGGAAGGAATTGTATCTGTGGATTTTTTGCTGCTGGGGAGAATGATTAATTTGATTCTTCGGAAGGTAAATGTGTGGACATCTAGAGTGGGAAATAAGCATGAAATAAGTGGTCAAAATGTCCTCTTTGCCACTGGCAGGATAATAGCACAGATTCACACCTGCAGTGAGTCTGTGGATGTTATCCCAAGAATGCCAAGACACAACAGTGAACACTGAGGGCGGATGAGGAGGTGATGCAAATCGTGAAAGGAATTGGAAACTGGTAATTTCTTGAGCACAGGGACCACTGAAGTAAAGTTCCTTTAAAGGTTGATAGTATTATAAGCACTGAAGGTTTTTTAGCCATTGGTGTGCTTAGGTGGTCTTGTGTGATTGGGCTTTCCTGGTATCTGGGACAGAATGCTGCTTGGATTTTAGGGGGTTTCTGTTCTCTGTAGTGCTGTATTTTCACAAAACCTGGAGGAATTCAACTTTTGGAGGTGATGGGGGGATTTTGGCTCATCTGTCAAGCATGGTTGAAATGAACTTCTTAGTAGTTGGAGGGGAATGAAGAACATAGGGTAGGACACAGGAGTGATACGGAATTTCATATGTGCTCTATTTTCTTAAAAAACAGGCTTAAAATGTAAAAGAGGGCTATGAAAGGGAGGGAGCGTCCTTTCCCCCCACATCTCAGTTTCACAGAAGTTACTTTATAGAAGACTTAGCTTGTCTGGTGACACACATAAAAATATGCTCCTCATTTTGAGTGGAGAGCTGTCTCCTTTAGGTAGTATGGATGTTTCTTCAAGCTTGTTTTCAAAATATTAAATGTTGACTTCTCTAGGGAGTGTCTGGGATTAACTAAAAAATAAAGTGAAATAGACGGTCATGGTGATCATGTGCAAGTATGAGTTTCAGTTATAGTTTTATTTTGTTTGCTTTTCTACCTCAGGGCTGATATGGAGTTAGACAGTTCTTTCATATTATGTATTTATTCCTAAGAAATTTTTGGGAGCTGCATAAGCTGACACTTACTTACACCACATTTGTATATATAAATATATATTTACATTTACAACTTTTGTTGTTTTTTAAAGATGTAAATACTGGGAACTGTTCCCATACTCAGCCTTTCTTGAAGGTAATGTGGTATGTGAAGAACAGCTGTATAAATTTACCCAAGAGCTTAACCTGAGCCGATTGAAATCAATCCTGTGTTGGGCTAACATCCCATTAAAAGATAACAATAAAGTACTACCTTTTAAAAGATAGTTTCACTTGTCTTAAAGAAGTAAAATTCCTTTGTTTTAAAGGGCAATTGGTTTTGCTTTTGCTACTGTCCCTGCTGATTTTACACCTATGAGAATGCAGGAAAAAATGAAAAAGTTTGTGGTATCTGACTTCCCTTCACTTTAGTGGAAAAAAATCATAATTCTGGTGTGCTTTTCTGTAACTGGTGGCAGAATGTTTAAGTCTGCAGGGTCTGTTCTTACAAGTTGGGCTGCGGTTGGGCTCTTTCCTTTACTGCTAATCACCATCATGGAGTATGGCTAATACTGTATCAGCTATTGCAAGTTCCATTGATCAGAGTGGCTCAGAAGCCTATACTCATTGTTTTTCGACATCTGTCAATGGTGTTTCCTCTGGCATGTCAAAAACAACTCTCAAAAGACAGTGCTGTATAGTGGACAGCATAATTGCAAGAATAACTTACGTCACCTCTGTGCTTTTGATTCTCTTAATTATCTTTTAAGATGTTAATATCGCTCGCGTGGTCTCATCCAAATTGTGCCCTTTCCTTAAACGACTTACAACTTTGACCCTTGAGCACTACCATGTCACCCTTGATTAGGAGAGAAAGTCCCTTTCATATCTGTTTTGTGTGTTAAAACTCTAAGAGAACCATACGCTGTGTCAGGCAAGTAAAACCCTGCCAGGCTTCTTTTGAAATTTGTTTCTAAAATAATAAAAGCCTGCACAGTTGCATGATCTAAGTGACTGTTTCATATCTAATGTTAGTCAGTTTTATGGAGCTGACATCCCACATTTGGGTTTCATTTTCATACAAAATGATATTTACACATTGAGCTTTGAAATCCCTGTGGATTTTAATTGTTTTAATTTATTATTGAAATTCAACCAAACCTTCATCTGGTATCTATAATCAACAACAGCTGTAATTTTTCACCATTTTCTATAAAACTGCAAAAGCTCTTGTAGAGGTGTAAGGGTTGGGAGTAATGTTTTTCTTTGAAAAGTGTACCAATAAATGCTAGATGCATTTTGCTAAAGAAAATTGATAGGGTTTAGTACCTATTTCAGAGACTGTTTATAAACCTAAATACTCACTGTCTTCTAAGGTAAAATAGGTATATGCAGCTATTTCAGGCCTTAGTGTCTCTTAAACTTAGTCCTGCATATTGTCTGAAATAATTACAGTGGGCCTATGTAAGTATCTGTGCTTTGGACCTGTTCCTACTATGTTAATTACGGTAAATATTTTACTTGACGTCTTTTTTAATGTGAACAATTTATATCTGTGCACTTTAGCAAGCAGTAAAAATCTTAAGAATAGTCTTGGTGACAAAGCAAAGCATTTGTGTGTTCGTGCTTAGTATGCAGCTTTCAAGGCTCGGTGTATGCATAGAAGATGAGATTGTCATATTTTAACATCAGAAAACACTTGAGTTTCTGACTTTTTAAAAATCTGTTTTAAACTGTGACCAGCATTATAGAGAATTGTGAAAATTGGGCATCTTAATAAGGGGCTTCTGCCTAGTAATTCGCAGTTGATCCTTAAAACTCATTGAAATACTGGCTTCATAATGAACAGGCTGTATGTGTTAAAAGTGTACAGTCCCAGACTGATATGCATACTTGTGTATGCTATCACTGTTGTGGAGATGTGGTAGCTGATTGCAGTTAGCTTTTATTGAAAACCTTGGTTTAGTTCAATTAAACATTAATGAGTATTTGGTACTAGGATTACACCACAAGCAAGAGTCTGAAAAAGCCTTGGATTAGTGAAGTGAATAAAAACAAGCTGAGCGCTTGTCACTTGGTTTTTGTCTCTCCAAACGCTTGGTGTGATAGTTCCATAAAACATCCTTCTGCAGATAGCAGTCAAGCCTAATCTTCTTGAGAACATTCCTAACCTGTAGAAAACAAAAGTCATCTTAGGAAGAAAGGTTTTCCTTATACTTTATTTGGAGAGTTACTCTCCTTAGGAACTGTGTTCTAGCCCTGTATCTAAATGCTTGGTAGGTGTATTAGAGTGAAATGATTTTTTTCAAAACTGGATTTTTAGAAGGACCTGGGTCTTAGCCTGATACTTGTGAGTTCTGCACATGCCACAGAAAGGCACCAAACACATTGTAATACCCAGTCCCATGTGCGCTCTGGAGCATAGTCTCTGTCGCACCATTCCCCGAAGGGGAGGAGAGGCTTTGGTTTGGGATGCTGCGCCCAGCTCTCCTGTGGCACGGTGAGTTTTGTACCTCTGTCTGAGGAAATGGCACTAACGACTCCTGGTGCCTCGGCAGCGGTTTGCCAGCTCTTCACCTCTGCTTCAAATCATCCTGTCGACAGCTAGAAATGGCAACATTGATCTCTCCAAGAAAGGCTTAGTTTTTGGATGAATTGTTGGTGGTACCTTGGTCATTCAGGTTGCATTTCTAGACTCGAGGCATCAGAAGTGGCTTTGGATCCAGATTTTCGCAACTGTTTCTCAGAGGATTGTTACCGCTCTTTTAAAGGCAGTTGTGTGAAAGACTGAACAATTGCAAAATGTTTCTGCTTTGTCGTGTATCATTGTTCTTGATCAGTTCTGTGCAACTGCGTTTAATCTGGAGAACTATCTTTTTGAAAAATAGTATTTCACAAGGAAAAGAAAACTAAAAGCAGTTGAACCTAAGTTGATGAATACACACATTGTATTACTCAGACATCACATTCATTTCTAAATAGGAAATCATAAACCCATGGACTTCAACAATCCTATGTTTGCCTTGTGCTAAAAGGTGTTAGGATAGAAAGCAAGCCCTGGTGTATGCTGTCTACCATCGTGACTGTGATCCAAATCCTTTTTTTTTTTAATGGTCTCAAAATTGTGATCTAAATCAAATTCTTCTGAAACTACTTAAATGACATGTATGTTCTTAGTTGCACAAAGTGTTTAAAATACAACATGGATTTCTAATGACAGAATATGCTGCATGCTGCATATGAAACTCCTAAAGTGTTTGTGCTTGATTGAAAACCACTTGCCTGCTATCGAAAACCAAGTGATGCAGTAGTCCAAACTGTGAAAGGCATTTCAAGGTCCATCCTCAAGCTTACCTGTTCAGTATGTTCTGAAAGATGATACAGGTATGTTAGAATAGGGGGAAAAAAACCCAAACCACCAGCAACAACAAAACACAGAACCATGTACTTGTTGAATTCAAAGGATGCTTTGCAGTGTAGCCTTTTAATTAGGTTGGTTATTGGTAACTTTACAGCTCCTTGGAGTTCTCATCTCTCGGGGGAGGATAATGGTTTAGTTTGTTGCCAGGAGATGGCAGTAACAGATAAACTTTAAAAATACTATTTTGTGCATGAATATCATTTGAACATCTTCTATTTGTCTGTCACTTTCTCCCTTGGGAATTGTTCATTTCACATCTGACATGTTCATGATCTTTACATTTCAAAAATTGCTCAAAACTGTAAGCAAGCTGTTAGCAGTATATTCAAGTGCCTGCGTGGCTACTTTGTCCTGTAACCTTTCTTTAAGTACATGGTTGAAATAAGTGCAGAGTTACGTTTGCTTAGTGCTCTTTGACTAAAAGCATTTTAAGTTTCCCTCATCTAAGAAGGTTAGTACACATGTGACGATTGTTTTACCAAATTATGCCAGTTAAGCAAAATTACACTTCTCAACTTCGGAATGAGAAAAGCATCCAGTAGATGGGTACCTGTTCAGTATGGATCCCATCATTCCATCTTTACTAGAGATAAAGAGCGGATTTTTGACCAAAATGTGCCTAAGGATAGCTGTTCCTTCGGTTGTACCGACAGTTTATTTGATGAACTTTGCATCATTCATTTGCTCCATTCACCTGCAATCTTTGAGGTGCATGAGTAAAGAATTTTACACCTTAAAAGTGCAGCCATTGAAAGATTTGCCGGTCATGAGTGTATCTTGTGCTACCGGCTTTTTTGGAACCCAGGCATAGCTGGAGTGTGTTTTTCTTCTAACAGATTGGAATTAAGGTCATCTGAAAAGGTTAGTTTGATGTGTGCCTCTGCTCTTCTGCCACGCCACCCCTGATTAAAAAATACCTTTCACATGGAAGGGACAGGACAGCTTCCTTGTACCTCTGGGAAAGCTGGAAGCTGAAAGTTGGTGCACTTGTCATTCTGCCATGTTTTGCAGAAATACTGTTGGCATCAGGGTGTTTTCCTCCCTTTTTAATAATTTCTGGGACTGCTGGTTTAACTGTAACCTACTTTGGTGTTTACTCCTAGTTTCTTCTAACTTCTTCCAAACTTTGCAGTCATTCATTTTTATATTTAATTAGTAACCTTGAAACATAGTAGCTTGATAATGATTGGACTGAATTATCAATTCTGTTATTTCTTAGCACTGTAGTCTCTTTTATTACCTAATGATTTGACTGAATATCCCCACATGAGGTAAATACTAATACACCTTTAGCCCTGTGTGACAGTACCCATGCTGGGAGGATAGTGAACGCACTAACTTAGTACTCTGGAGAGGGAGGGGAGGGTGATCTAAGCTCAGATGTTGTAAAATGGCTATTGAAAGAAAAATCGTGCAGTGAAATGGGAGTCTTAAACACCTTTTATACAGGAACCTCAGTGTAGTTCTCTACTAATACAGAGTTTGCAATTATGGTGGTTAATTGCCATATCCTCTGCACTGTTTGCTTTGGCAACTGCAATGCTTTTTTTAGAAAATTCTTCCTCTTCAAAATGTTATGTGCTATGTGCTGGGAAAATACATAGGGGACTGCGTTGTGCGATTACAGCACTATAGATGTACTAGACAGTCACTTGCTCAGCATAAGCTGATCTTATCTTGTTGAACACAACTATTTTGTACTGAAGTCTAAAATAACTGTTAGATCTGTTCCTGTTAAAACATGGTGTATGTGCCCTGTTCATACCTGTAACCTTCAAAATCAGAGAAATGCTTACTTAGCAGACCTGTTGTTTTTTTTTATTTTTATCTAGTGGTGTCCTCCACTTTACACAATGAATTAGTTTGTCTCCTTGATAACCAAGGATTCATGATTTTAAACTAACTCTTGAAAATGACCTTGCAATGATTACATTTTCCAGAAAAACCTTGAACTGTTTCAAATCACATAGCATCACAGTAAGATAAATATATCCTAAGTAAACAGTGTTTAGAATCTCGAAGTTGTTATTTACTGGAAAGATTGGGATGTGGCAGACTGGAAGACCACTTTTACAGTGTATTGAAATGCCCTGGTATTTTCTTCAAACTGCTGATGTAGGAGATGGTGCAGCTTAAGCTGCTCTGAGACATGGTATTGTTAGGAGAGAATTTGCTGGTTTGGAAGTGTTTAGACTTGAGACCCACCAGTTATTGGGACCTTGTTATGTTTCAGTTACTTGAATCTGTTGTTATGGCTTGTATTGAAAAATTTGTGTAAACACAGTTTACATTGTGGGAGCTTTCACCACTCTTTAAAGCATTTTTATAGTTCTCTAAATTACATAGAAGAAACGAACAAATGCTCTTCAGCTACATGTATTGGTTTCTCCTTTCTATTGCTGTTCATTTTTACGAAGGCCATGCCAAATTTAGTGTCCAGTGGAGGACTATATGAACATACTTCTTAATTCCTTAAAAAATTAACAGTAGTTCCTTTGATTTTTCAGGACTATTTGAAGCCTAAACTAAGTTGTCATGAGATAAAGTGGAAAATTAAAAAGGTCGTCATCTCCTAGTTTGAAAGATTTTTTTCATGCTGGGCCAACTGGCATACATTATTCATGAAAATGAAGTTATTCTAGATCTCTGATTTAGTGGAGTTTTTGGGAAAGGAAAATTGCAGGTCCTTTGAAATAAGTAACCGACTTACCAGTGATTTTTGTGGGACCAATGACACTGTAGTTGGAATATGAACAAGAAAAGTTTGATTGCTATTTTAAATTTAGTGCAAGTATATTATCTAAGTGGTTTCTATGTATGTACCTTTACTCAACTACAATCACATTTTTAAATCTAACACCCTCAGCAGGAGACAAGATCTAGGCAAAGACCGTAAGCAAATGCATGCAGCGTCCCACCTGTTTTATGTCTTAATAGATCTGTGGTGGCAGCTTACTGTATTCATCATCTTTATTGATGTGCTTATTCCTTCTATCAGCTTCAGCTTAAGTACCTAGTGCTTTTGGATAAGTATTAACTGATATTTATGAAATAATATATTGCAGCACATTGCCTTACATAGACCTGGATCAATGGGCAGGACCCCAATTCTGGTATATTTGAACTTCTACTGGCATGTTGAATGCATTTAATATGCAAATCTAACCCTACCATGATATAAAAGGATCACAGGGGTTAATAAGCTGCGTCTGGTAGCTAGGGTCTTTATGATGAAAGTCAGTGTTTCCCCAGTCCACTAACAACTATTGCTTATTGACCAACATACCTTAATGCTGCAGGTGAAATTAGAGCATGAGAGTTGCCCAGGTAGTTGTTATTTCTAGGGTGTCTAAGTACTGCCACGTCTAAGTACTCATTTGGAGTAACGTTGTTTCACTTGGGAGTTCTCTTGCGGTACATTGCTGAACTCATTCTTTGACCCAGTAAAGCTAGCATTGTCAAATCAGCAGTATGCAAACTCACACATCGCTCTGTTGCATGGAAGGTAGTGTGCCCTGAGGGTGGGAGAGCAGATGCAGGAAAGACGCTAAGATAGTATCTGTTCATGTGGCTATTGTAAATACATTGGGAAATCTCTGTGAAGCTAAACTAAATATACTTTGCACTGAAATTTATGGTGCAGAAGCTGAGCTGTCCCCTGTCATTATTTGAGCTACTTAACTCCTGCTGTTCCTGATGTTTCTTAGCTGATTCTCATACTAGAAACAATTACATCCATTGGCCCAAAAGTAAGTGCTGTATTGAATGTTACAGTCTGATTTACTCAGCTTGAAGTTGTTTCAAAAAACTTGTCCCTCTTGAATTTTTCTCTAGCTGAAGAGAAGCCTCAAAACCCCCAGAGTCTGGTATAAGTCATTCAGTAATAATTTCTCTAAGTATGGAATCTAGTGACAGTAAACCATGAATCGGGATAACTGCCTTGGATGTTAAAGCACCATTTGCAGTTAATGAATTGCTGTCAAACTCATTGATTTCCCCTTCTTACACCAGGCTGCAGGGCATGGTGTCTCGAGTCCTGAACAAAATTCAGGCTTGGCATCTGCAGGTTATAGAAAAAGCTTAAATACAAAAGATGTCCTTGCATGTGATGCTAGAAATTTTTTGCAGAATCTTTGCTCACGCTTGTACTCGATATGTCTGCGTTTGTTCCTGTGGAGTCCTGTCTTCTGCTGAGTTGAACTATCGTTATATGTAAGGGAGTAGAAGAATGAATACTTTAATTTCGCATTACTGCTGCTTAGTGAAGCATCTGCTTTGAAGATGATGATCTTTTTGGACCATGTAGCCCAATGCATTACATGCTCAAAATGTCCAGGATTCTGTGCTCAGGAGAAGCAAAATGCTTTCTGCTGCTTGCATACTATGCTGAATTTTGGTTTGCGCTCATTCTCACTCTCTGGAATTGGGACAGTCCAGTAGACAGACTGTACTAGAAAAGGAGTAAAGTGTTAGAGATGTTTTGGTGTACCTGTTTGGATTAATTTGTAACTGGTGCTTCTGCGTATCCTAATTCAATTATCACGTTGCTCCAGTGCCTTAAAGCTGTGTTGGCTTTCTCCAAATGTATTGCAAAACTTGTTTAGTAGTTTACTGTGAAGAGATTGACATTTTGATTGCCTTTATTTCTTTATAGAGCAAGGCTTAGATCACATAGCAGAAAACATCCTTTCCTATCTTGATGCCAGATCACTCTGTGCAGCAGAGCTGGTATGTAAGGAATGGCAGAGAGTCATCTCTGAGGGAATGCTATGGAAAAAATTGATTGAAAGAATGGTACGCACAGATCCACTATGGAAGGGACTGTCAGAAAGAAGGGGTTGGTAAGTACCTTGACCATAACTAAATTTACCTTTTGCAGTCTTCTCCGTTACAAATTTCCCTAATCATGAGCTCTGCCAAAAAATAAGTTTACAGTAAATTGGTATCACTGAGATCCTTATCTCTGCTATGGACTAGTAATGCTATCTACAGTGAAAGCTGACAGCTCCCGTTTCTACTTTGGCTTTGTCCCCTGTCCTTTTGTGCACCAGTGTCTTTCAACACTCACTTTCTTATGGTAAGTCTGTTTGCAGTTTGCAATTTCTTTTTTGCAGGGAGAACAATTAGAATCAGCTCACAAAAACTAGCAACAACATGTTTTGCAGGGCTTTTTCTCAAGCAAAGTATTTCCAATAATTTTTTTTTGCTTAAAATGTAAAATAGCTGATTGGGCTGCAGAAGCCTCTCTCAAAGAGAAACCATTTATATTTGTGGCAATGAAGTTTTTCTATACTTTACGAGAATCTGAAGAGATGAGGTGTTCTGCTTTAGAAACCTGTTTTTCTGTGCTCTCTAGTGGTGTGCCTAAGAAAATGCAAGGCATATTGTAAAGAGCAAGAGGACTACACCCTGCTGGCTAAAAGCTTTATGAAGCAGTAACCCTAATTTGGAAAACCATAAGGAAAACACCTGTTATCTTTTTAGTCTTGGACATTTTAAATACAGCTGTCATTGTAAAGTCGCAAGAGTTGTAACACCAATGCTAAAAATTCTTACAAGTATTCTGTGAGAATATGTCAAAGTTTTGTTCTGTGCAGATTTTGAATTCCTTTAAAGTCTGGATTCTTTGTGGTACATTGAAAAGTATGTTTCTGTTTTTTTCTAGGGATCAGTACCTGTTTAAAAACAGACCAACAGATGGCCCCCCAAATTCATTTTACAGGTCCTTATACCCAAAGATAATACAGGATATAGAGGTATGTTTTCTGATATATAATATCTGCAGGAGAAATAATGTTGCATATTGTTAGTGTTACAAAGGTGGTGCATGGTGGAGCAATGAAGCGTATCACATGTATCTGTATCACTACTACTTTGTGAGCTCTGGCTCTTCACACTGTGTAAAAAACACCCTCAGCAACTTGCTGCCACAGTATGTGCATTAACTTCAAGTGTTAACACCACCCTTTCTGCATTTAAAGATTTTTGGAACTCTTCTGGGACTATGGATTTTAATAAAATCGCTGTTGTAGGACACGCGCTACTCCATGACAATTCCACGTATTGCTGAATGTTCTAATATATTGGTTACACTCACTTAGAAGGTGATCTGAGGGTTAATGCCTTAAACACCAATCATTTAAAACGTTGCTCATTTAGGAACTTATTACTTCTAAAGTGTTGAGTGTTGCAAATACAGCTTTCTTCACATTATGGGATTCCCCCTGCCCCTCCTTCAGTGGTTTGATGAGAACAATAATCAGTCCTACAATGATAAACCCCCACAGGGGTGTCCGTGGTAAAGAAACTGCAGAAATTACTATTCTTTTCTTTGATATAAAATTTTGCTTATCTTGCTTATGATTTGGGCTTGCTCACTCATTTTAAAATGTTTCTGATAAATTAGGATCATCTTAGTATTCTGCCTACTGGCAGAAAATCTGTCTTGCTCAGTTTGCTGTGTACCCACCACAAAACTCTTAAATTGTACCACAGACTGTAATGGATTTATTTCAACCACGTGACAGATGTGTAATTACTGGTCTGAAATTCATTAGTGGGGAAACACATGTTTTGATGTTTAAGACGGATGTGAACTAAGGGAATCAGTTCTGCTATGGCAAATGTGAATTTGTGTTGCTTGGCACTCAGTAAACAAAATTATTCAGAACTCTTAACCTATCTGTAAAATGTATCTACTGGAAAACAGAATCCAATTTTCAAATATTTTTTTATAACCCTTGCTACACAATTTATAAACATTTAAAGATAAAGAACTAAGCATGAAATGTAGCCTAGGTAAAATAAGATCAAACTCAATATTTATTTGTGAGCTGAATGATACACATTTTATTATTTGAAGGGAGATGTCTTATCTGTGTAAGAGATGACAGAGTGATATTGCAATGACAAGAAGCCCATGGGATTAAGGAGAACTTTTAATGTGATGTTTTCTTGCTTTCTGCAAAATTCTGGCATAAATCAGTAAAGAAAATGGGCAAAAAGCAGTGGGAAAACCTTTGTGTATAGCACTGAAATAGTTCAGCATTATTATAACTCACATTTTTAAAGTCACTTCTTCATTTGTTTAGGTATAAGTGGAACATCTGTATAGGATTTCTTATTAATAGAGATGGGAGTATTCCTTAGAGATGTTCTGAGGACTTTCTGAGGCCTTTTGAACTGTCACAATCTGCTATTTAGTACTTTGATTCTTTAAGTACAATGCACAGAAATGAAGCTCCTGAACTGGACAGTTCTTGCTAGTATGAAATAAGTAGGAAAAAACAAAAACCCTCACGTTTCTTTCATCACCAGTATCAATGTTAAATGTAAAAAATTTTCAGTCTCTAGATATCCGGGAGTGGGGAAAGGGTATGCCACTAAAAATATATTGTAGTAATGAACATAATCCTTAAAAAAAATAAATTTCATTAATTTAACAATAAACATATTAAAGCCTCAAATTAGGAGAAAAATTTGCACTGCACAGCCTGAAAGGTGAGGGCTCGTATTCAAAATGGATAGAAAACACTTTGGTGTCTGGGAGTCAAGAAACATAGATTAATAATACTCTTTTGAACCCTAACTTTCTTTGAGTTTCAACTCAATGAATTTTTATTTTTCATTATATAATGCTCAGGTGGATGATGTGATAAATGTAGAATATGCCGAGTAAGGGGTTATCTCGTGACAAGCTTTGAGATGGAGCTGGAGTGGTAGAGCATGCTGTATGTAAAACATGCTATGCCACTAGTACTTAAAAATAGTAATGTGGGTAATGAGCGTGGGAAAAGAGTTGTCTTTTCTGTGGTGTACAAAGAGTAAACTGTAAGCTGTTGCCATGGTTTCTGCCCACTCCAAACTCCCTGGTAATCCAGCTACTTTTACATATGATTTCCGTGGTTTCTATCTAACGCTTATATCCTGAACGATGTTAAATATTACTGGGACATGCAGGGAACTCCTGTGTGTCTTAAACTCAGATGGAGAGAGGCAAGAATATAGAAGCAGAATTAGGGCCGTTCAGGGAAAATCTCCTGTAGGTCTGTACTTTCCACTCCGTGCTTGTGTCTATAAACCTATGAAAAACCTTTGGTGGTTAGTGGTTGTCAATCATTTGGGGTAGAATTTAAGGTATTAGCAAATAACCTCAATGCTGTTCATGGCCCGTGGATACTTTGGTAGAGCAGTAAAGCTGAAAGGAGCCAGGACCTGTCAGCTGCAGGCTCTTGCCTCTGAACTTCACTTTAGCAAAAGTAAGCGTACGCCTCTGCCCAGATTCTGGAAACAAATGCATCTTTGTCCCATCTTCTAGAGTGGTGAAGTCTCTCTTTGAGAACTAATGGCTACTTCCAGAATCATCACTGCTCAGTTTGTACCGGCAGTGCGTTTCCCACTCCTGGTTCTTCAAAATTGCTGAACAGGAGGGGGAAGGCAGAAGTATGGGGGTATTGTGCCATGTCAAATTTTTCCCTGTTTACATATTTCCTTCAAGCCTTCTGAAATATTGCTGTTTTCCAGGCTTCCAACTTGGAGTGGGCTTAGTGTTTCTGCTAATAGTCAAGGGTCCAATAATTCTTCCACTTCTAAAAGTCTATTACAATTTTTCTAATAAATCACCCTTTAAAGCACTTTTCACAAATTGCTTCCCTAAGGGACTGTCAAAAGAAGCTTTTAACACTGTTTAAAAATGTAGATGGTGAGTAACAGTAACAACAAAATTAGCTATAAGATTAGGAGCACTTCTTAACTTGTTCCTCCCCTTATTCTGTTTTTAAGCCTGAAGTCATGCTCTCCCTCAGTTTCATACTTTTCTCATTCATTCACTTTTCAAAGCAATGTGCAGAAGGTCTTAAATAAGACTTTCATCTTAGCTGTGATGAAGAATTTTGTATCTCTGAATAACAAAATGTTTTTTCTTCAAATATTTGCCTGGACCTTTAAGAAGATCTTCCTGTTTCTGTCAGAGGGTCCGAGTTTAGGGAGCTAGTGATGAGCCAAAGGCTACGATATTAGCATTTATATAATTATGTAAGTATTTTTATAAGACATGTATCTTGTGTTCAAAGGACTTGAGTTTTTAATACACTAAAATATATTTGATGTAACACAAAAATCTTGTCATTCAGTATTTTACGTGTGGAGCACAAAGATTAACGAAATTCTGCTAGGCTGTTTCTAATGATAAGAGTTATTAATTTACTGCAGCTGGTACTAAATTGGGTTGTGGGTAGAGATGAGCTTAAAGGAGAACACACTCTGTCCTTTGGATTGACAGAATTTGAAAAGTAATCCAAAACCTGAATTAACAATTGGAAGGAAAAATGAGGAATGATAAATAGCAAATTCGAATTCTTTCCCTTGGGCTCTATTTGCATTTTGGGTCAAAAGTCCATGCAACCACAAAGTGTTGTTAGCTGCAAGGTAATACAGGCAATGATCTGGCAAAGTGAGGTTCCCTTGCCTCTCTGAAAATTTATTAGTGCCAATATCTGTTTATTTCATGCCAAACACATTTTAGGAACATAATGTCACTTCTGAAATCATTGGATTTGAAAATAAGAGGACATTTAGAGATCTGAAACCAAATTCTTGGAAAGAGGTAGTTACTCTCCACCTCCACTGTGAAGCCAAATATTTAATTAGGTTTCATTTCACAAGAGGTGGTCCAGTAATTTTAAATGTCTCCAAGTCAGATGTTGAATTGCCAAGCTTCTTTATGAGCTTTTTTAAAGGGAAAACCTGATTTGGGGCTTATCCTAGAAACCTGAACCTGGGTTTGCAAGTCCTTGTTTATGGAGATGATCTGGTTGGTGTGGGGTATCCTGTGCCCAGGTGCAGTCTCAAAGCATCGTGGGGAAGGTCAGCCTTTTTAATGGGACTGTGTTAATCGGCACGCTGCCAGGATGGGAAGTTTAGTACTGCTGATTCCAGAACCCCAAGTCCCTGGATTTTTTCCATATTATTTGTGAAGCTTGGCCAACTATTCTGTTTTCCCCTCAGGATTAGCACAAGTATCTATTTCTTGTGATGAGTTGAGAAGGCTTATTTCATAAATGTTCCCCTTATCTTTAGGCACGTGGCAAGTGCCCTCATCTTGTTTCCATGGAGACTTAGGTCCACCTAATTAAGATGAGAATTAAAATGTGATTTTGCTGAAGACTTTAGGAAAATGTGGCGCCAGGCCATCAGATAAACACCATGTGTTCTTCCGAATTTTGAAAAAGTTCAGATTTTAGGACTGGAACTGAAATTTTAAAGCCTTGGGAAAATTTGAAAAGTGGAAGAAGTCAGCTCTTGCCCTAAGTCACTGCCAGCATTGGGAGATCTTTGTTTATGGAAGTTGTAGTGTATAATGTCTGGGGGAAATGCTTTTGTTAAGTACTGTTCTAATTATGATGCCGGAGAAATTTTATGTGCGTGTGTCTGGAGAATCTGGTCAGCATTATATGCCTAGAAATTTTTTCAGCCAGCCTTTGAAATCTCTACTCCACAGGCACTTTCCAAAAGGCATTTCTTAAAAATGAAACTGGCCAAGGAAAGGAGTTTTGAGCAGCAAGGACAAAGTTCTTGTGGTGCATGGCACAGATTTCGGCTCTCATGTCTGAACAGGGCAGATGACTCCTTTCAGATGCCTCTAGCGTGGGATGGATCCCTGGCTTGGCTTTTTTTGTTCACTTTGACCGCGTCACACCTATTTTTTTCCACAAATGGGCAAACTAACACTGCCGTTTTTCTTCTGCAGATTTGAGAGGGATTTATTGTTCCCATTTGAGTACTTTGAATGCCCTGTGCTCCGATAGGGGCTGAAAACTACCTGTTTAGATAGAACTTTGTATTTTTATGGGGTTGTGCATAAACTTAGCTATTGTCTCCAATGGAATCTAAAAGATGCAATAGTTTTGTTTTTCAGCAGCATTGTTCTTAGTCAGGTGTTGTGTATAGTCCAGATGCATGTGTCATTGAAGTGCCTCAGAGGACCTCCCTCTGTTTTCACTGCTGTTGGCTTGTATTTTTAAGATTTCCTCTCCAGGTCTGGAAGTTACAGCAGTACTTCTTCTGTATCGCTTTGGTGTGAGCAGGGGTCCATTTAAAGTTAGTATATTTTGATCCTGCGTCTGTAACTTGAAAGCTTGAAATTTTACTCTTATGTGCGTTAGACCTAGTTGATGGAAGTTGGTGGCAATGGGGATCCTTTAATAGAAAACCAGCAAAACCCATCAATGGGTGTTACTGTGATCATGGCAGCTGCAGAGGTGAAAAAGGTTTTCTTCATCAGATGCTGCCCTTGTATCTCTTTGGGGATCTCATGCTTTGTGGCTGCATTTGCAGAGGTGTTTGATAGAGAAGACAGACCTTTCAGGGAAAAGCAACTGCTTTGCTTATCTGCATCCTCCTGTTACAGGTTCTCCTGAGTAGAAGTTGAGAGCGTTCTTTACTCCCTCCCTGGGGAAACAGAACAACTGTACCGGTCAGATCAAAGATTGGCTAGCACAGCATCCTGTCTCTTGACAGCATCCAGAAACAGATGCATGGGGCAGAGCACGGGGACATGATGCAGCTACACGTCGTTTACATGGGAGTAATCAAAGTCTCTCATGTCCTGCCTCTGTGGTGTGTTCTTTCTCCCTCAACAAGTCAGGCACTTACCTCCATCCTGGGCAGTAAGATAGTCCTAATACTGAATTACTGTTCTTTGGGTCTGGAACTTCAGTTTGTTGCCTTTTTTTTCTGATTTGCCTAAGCTCGCTCTGGTGTACAACACCATTTTGACACTTAAAGAACATGCTGTCTTTGCTTCATGCTTGATGAAATGGTCAGTATTATACTGTCAGCTTTCTCCCAAAGTGATTTCCTATATTCCTTGTATGTCAGTGGCCTTTAATGCAGTTTCTACAAGTCGTGTTCTCGTCCTCTGTTAAGACATTAGCATATTCCACTGTCCAGATGTGTCTTGTTCAGCACTGTAAGTTTGATCTGTTCTTTTTAAATGTGGCTTTAAAAAGGGTTCAGCAAAGCTGCAGCAAGACTTGGGAATAGTTTTACTTGGTGGACCTTTGAGCAACTTCGTGCATATTGGATCAATAGCATGCAGAAAGAGACAACACTTCATCAATTTATATTGCCTGCATTTGGATCTTATCTAAGCAGCTGTAAACATTAGGAACTCTGATTTTTAGGTCTCGAGTTATGCCAGGAAATCATGATTTAATTGTAACACTTGCTAGGAAAAGCTTCCCATTCCTTTTTCTCTAGAGTTGTTTAGATTTTTGGATATTTTTGGACTTCACAGTTTAAGGCTTTTCTTCTGGTCTTGGAGTTCATACTAAAAGTGATAAAGCCCATGTAGTGTTCAGATGTGGAGTGGCTCTCAGTAGTACACTCCCAGCTTTTTGGCTTTGCTTTAATTTCAGACTGTTCTTCAAAACATAGCCTGAGTATCCTGTGATTTTTATAAATCACTCCAGAAGCCCACTTTTCCATTATTGGAAGTTTTTTCCCTTTTTTCTTGTGAAAGTGGGCCTTTGCTTGTATTAAACAAATGCATGCTGAACTTTAAATATATACATGTATATGTATAAAATTAGCATATGTTATATGTTAGTGGGGTATAGTGAATCCTTATTTCTCTATTTGTTAGACTTGGTTCACTTGTTCTTCATAAAGGTGATTTTTATTCTTACTTGACTCTTCTGTTTGCATGAAATGAGGTAAATACCATAAATCAGTTGATCGCTGTTTTGAATTAATCTTCGCTTAGATTTACTTCCTTGCATTCGTTTACTATGTTTACTACCTCTTGCCATGTTACATGGCAACAATTTCTTCCATGTAATTTTTTTGTTTTCTTCTGGACTTTCTCTTAGCTTTAATTGTGAATAATGTAAAACATGAAGGAATTCATGGTAGTGGAAAGTGCAGATTCTTTTGATGAGCAGTAGTGCCTGCATTTTCAGATCAGTAGTATATAAAATTTAACTTAGACACTAAATAGTTCCCACAGGAGGGACACAGTGTCATGCAGCTCCCAGTTGTATAGCTGCTGCCTTCCACATTTTAAAGCATTTTGAGAGTAAAATCCAAATCTATTTACTCTTCTGAGTCCTGTAGTGTAGCATGAATCATGTTGGGTCAGCTTTTTCATGGAACAGGGTAAGATAATTAATAGGGAAAGGCAATATGCTTAATGGTAAAAGTAGGATAATAAATGGCAAGATGCGGTGGTGGATGGTTTGCAGCACTTGGTGTTCTCTCTTCTAATAGCGGTGCCAATTTGTGTTCAATTACTGCTATCTGTATACCCTGCTGCTTGCTTCCAAAGACATGTTTACTGGCTGAGGTGACAATATGCTGAAGTCTTAGTGAATGTGTAATTAGATATACCATGCCTGCAGCCAAAACTCTTCAGCTACTCCGTTGAGATGTAGCTCTGTAGACCTTACTGACCACATAATTTTCTTGTTCATCACTTCCATTATGCAACTGGTCTGAGGAGGAGGTGTTTTATGAAGGGGATGTTGGATACAGTGCAAGTACTTTTTCTACCATACCGCTTTGGTGCAGGGGTTTTATTGCTGTCCATGTACAATACCCGCCTCAGTGCTGATCCAGTCCCTGTGGTCTGTGAGTTTTTAGTTGTCTTTGCTGCTACATGCCTACCACTGGCACTTAGCTCCTCAACAGTGGTTTATAGAAGTGATGACACTCACGAGAAAGATGGTGATGCTCTTTACTTGCAGGGTTTTCATCCCTCTGTGGGCTGCTTTGGAAGGAGGCTTTGCTGCTGGCACATTTTGTCATCTGTTGCTGTGAGGCAGTCATCCCTGTGTGGTCAGAAATCTTGTGATTTATGCTGTTGTGGTAATGACAGGATAGCTAGCACTCTGCAGATTCCTCTCGAGGACCAGTTCAAGCCTTCTAGGTAATAAGCATCACATAGCCTTTCTTCTTCAGGCTGATATAGAGACTACAAAAGGTCTTTGGCCCTCACTGTCTAACAGCAGCTTGGACACCCAACAGTGAATTCCAGACTCAGGCCAGGATCTAGGGAATCCTTCTTCAAGAGCTTGATGCTGTTTTTTTCCCCCTAATGGTTGTAGCATCTTCAGAGAGCCTGAGAGAGGAAAGGCCTCAAAGATGCAGGGAGCCTGGTGCTATGGCCAAGCTGTCATTTTGTCTTTGCTTATCAAACCCTCTTAACTTCATAATGAAATATTAAGCGCTCTCCACCCTGATGACATGTTCATTTGCTTTTGCCTTTCCTCTGCCACAGTCAGGAGGGCTTTTCTTTTTTCTCTTTGAAGAAAGCATGTGAAGAACAAGGGGTTGGATTTTAACTGCCCCTAGTGTAAATGCCTAATGCTTCAGGAGAAATCCGTATGTACATAACAAATGTGTATGTTCCTTTTTCTTTTTTCTGCCCCATTTGTCCTGCAGGAAAATTGTGTATTCAGAGGGAACAGAAACTCCTTGGTTTATAGGATTAAGATAAACCCACTTACTCTGCAATAACATTCACAAGGATAAAAATGTGATTTTTAGCCAAGGAGCTGAACACAGTGTACATTATCAAATGGGAAAAAACCCTGTTCCTAGTAGATTATCCTTAACACTTCCAATGTATAGTTAATGTTCCAACTGTTAATCCAGGTGAATTACATCTCTTTTTACAGTGCATCTTTGTACCAGTGAACATATTCTGGCATGGTCAAGGCTTGGCTATACCTCTACATCTTGGACTATTTTCTATGTGTACTTTTCTCTCTAAATGCCTTTTTTATCCACTTATGCATTTCTTCAGCTGCCAAATGGCTCTCCTGCTGTGGCAGATGCTTTGGCTTCATGCTTGGTCTTTATCCCTTGTATGTCCAGATTTTGTTGGTTATACAGCATTTGTCAGCTACTTGCTGCTATTGCTCTAGTGAGCTTTTAGGAAAGTGTGAGAAACTTTTTTCTGTGTGTGTGAACTAAGGAGATAGTGTTCTGCAACATCTTGCTTTTAATTGTGAAACCCAAGTTTAGAGGCAGTTATCTTGGAAACTTTGAGGGGATATGTAGAAAATACAGTAGTGGGTGTTGCATATATTGGTATTAGGTTTGGTACCATAAATATGCAAATAAACTGTGACTCTCTTCATCATTGACTCCCTGATGCTTGTAACAGTCCATAAAACATAGCAATTTCTTCCTCACCGTTGTACGTGCATGCCTACCTACTTGGTGTATACACAGTTTATTAAGATATCTCCTGGATGGAGTTGCAGATGAAGACTTTTATGAACTGCCCTCTTCAGTAACAACCAGAAATTTTCTATAGTGAGAAGCTTTAATGTAGTTGCCAGTATTGTATTAAACATGTTCCTTTTCAGAGGGTCCTCCGGGTTGCCCACCCACTCAGCTGTATTTAGTCATCTAAAATAATGTTATTTCTCTATACGTCCACATCTGTTTTCACTCTATTGCCAATTGAAATGCTGCTGTATATTCTCTGTGTATTGTGGCTACTTTCCCAGCATATTGAAAATTTACGCAGTGTAAGGGGATTTTACAAGTTCTCGAAAAACATGAAGTATTTTCCCACAGTAGCCACACCGTATAACGTCTAAATGAAATGACATCTATTCACAGAATTAAAATGTGCACCTGCATATGACTTACTGCTTTATTGTGCCTTCACACAGATATAAATAATACTTCAGTTTCTTTTATTTGAAGCCAACATTTTCTTATGGGGAGCTTATTAAGTAGCTTCCTATAGTGAACTTGTAAGAATTAAGCCAGCTAGCATCCCGAATGTCTGGTAAGCACGCTTTTACTGACTGCTGTTTTGTTTAGGAAACTGTTACAAGAAAAATTTCTGATTTGTGGTGTTCTTAATGTATTCTGTAGCTATTGGTAATTGTCGCAGGAAGCTGAAGTGTGAAAGTGCTCAAATGGTGTTTGAGCACTCGGCAGCTAGGGTAATCTGGCACGTGTTACGTACAACTGCTTATTTCAGACCTTCCCAAGAACGTTGCTTTAGGGAAACTCTCCCTTAAGACTTCTTAGAATTGAATGTCTCAACGTATATGGTTTTTAAAACTAAATTGGCTAACTCAAATCTGTAATGCTTTATCTCCTGTGTCTTCAGTGTTAGTACTGCATTTTTAAATATCTGGCCTTCAGATCTGTAATTATATAGGTTCATGCTATTAATGTCTAAAATCCTCTCCTGTTTCTGAGGGTCATCTCTGTAGCAGCAAAGGAGTTAATGAGTTGCAGTTCTGCCTTCCTAGCACAGATGATAAATCTTCAGATAAAGCTTGAGAATTGCCTGTCTTTCCTCCTCAAAACCTCCATCCCATGCTGAGCAAGTAGCATAATGAGCAGTCTGCTGCCTTCAAGGCAGGAGTCCAAGGCTGAACCAGCGCAGTGTCAGATTGAACTTTTTAAGCCCAGTTCCCAGTGTGACAATCAGCAGTGTGCTAGCTGGCCAGAAGAGCTGATCCCAAACTGACAGATGATTTGCTATCTTAATTTCATTAGCTTCTCCACCAAATTGGAAGAGAATGAGAGGGGATGAATAACTTGTCAGCATGCTCCTCTAGAAGCATCTCTTAATACTTATGATTTAGACAAATTCCTGTGGCCCATCAGGTTTGTATTATGACTATGTATAAGTCTCTCCAAATTGCATAATGGGAGACAATTGAAGTAGTAAATGCATGGAAAACAAAGTGGTAGGTTAGTTTCCCCTTGGAGCAGACATGTTTTCTTAGAATTGGGATGTCATAGTCATACTGCACTTTTGCCTTTAATAGGCATTTCAGTTGTTTTCCAGTCTTGGAGGAGCTGCAGAGATGCCTGCTATTGCTTTGAAAGTTAGGATTTGATTATAAATATGCTTTTCCAAACAAACTGACAGTCGATCAGCTTCTCCCCAGGTTTCCGTGCAGTATTTGGGGGGGATCCCAGGGAAATAGCTAAATAAATAGCCTGTTCTGGTGCCTATACTGGAAGACAGAAAGCATCCCAGCCTGTCTAGGTACTGCAGGCCTGGAGATCTGTGCACGGATTCTCTTATGATTGTCGTTATGAACTTCCTATCCAAAATCTCACATTTCTTTGAAACCAACATTGGTTGTCTTACAAGTAATGAAGCTGATTAAAACATGGAAATCATCCTGGTTCTGCTAGGAAGTAGTTTGTGGCTTTTTGAGGTGTGTCAGGTCTCTTTCCTTAAAAATAACTCTCAGAATGAAAATGTTGAGAATTACACTTCCACAGATTTTAAGGGGGGGGAAGTAAGTTTGGATTATTTGAAATCTTTTAGTCCCTGTTCAGTTTTATTTTTATCAGGCTTTAAGGTACTTAGAGGAGGCTTTTATATCTCAAAATCCCTTTCTAAGATGTGTAACAACAGTTAATAGGTGAAATGATGGGGTAGCAGAAGGAAAAGTCCAAAAACACCCACAATCTCCCTGTTGGACTCAGCAGTTCTGTAATATTAGTTACTCAGGTGAGGCTGAACATGGCATCATATGAGCTCCTGGTTTAATCTTTGCTGATTATGTCAGGGGGTCGTGTAAATATGTGGGGGGAACTGAATTGTTATGAAATTTATCACTCTAATGGCTCCTTTGGAAATTCTTATTAAGGTTAGTTGACCGTAATTTTCACCACTAAACACAGCTTTTGTCATGAAAAATTATGAAAGTCCTGATTATAATTCATTGCTTTTTGTGTATTGGGGTGGAGAAAAGATACATTTAAGTTTTATATACTTCAAATTTAAGGATGACATATGCAAAAGTGGAAAGATTGCTGTGTACGTGTTGGAGTAGTCATGCTCAAGCATGCAGCCTCGTGCCTAACTCCTGATTGTTTCCTCTCTTGTTAGACTATAGAATCTAACTGGCGATGTGGGCGACATAATTTGCAAAGGATTCAGTGCCGCTCTGAAAACAGCAAAGGTGTCTACTGTTTACAGTATGATGATGAAAAGATTATCAGTGGCCTACGAGATAACTCCATTAAGGTAAACACTTTTTTCAGTCTTTTCCCTAGAGATAAGTGGGTAATTCTGCCTTGGAAAGCTAATTGCTTGTGTTTCCTTGATTTCTCTTGTCTCTTCATGGGACAGTATTTATCTGTGCAGGGTTTATGAGGATGGGATGTCTTCTGTAGCCTGGCAAAGTTCTCACCTGCACTTTGCTCTGGAAACTTTAGGGACTGCCAGCCAGAGATCAACACTATTGACCACAAAGAAATGCTTGTGAAATCAGAGTTCACATAACTTGAATGAAGACTGCATGTGCCACAGTCCTTAGCTGTGTTTTTTGTCATTGCTAGTAATTTGCTTTTATGCTAGTAAGTTGCTTTCATGCTAAATGTCTGTGGCGTTTCCTTTTACAAAACAGGCTTTTATCTTTTCACAATCATTGGTTATTTCACTGTTCTGTCAAAAACTTGCGTCAAGACTTCCTTAAGCTAAAAGGGAGGACAGGCGCACTGATTGAACAAGCTAACTGCCCATGGATTCTTCCTGCTATCTCGTAGTTTTCTTTCTTCCTTCACAGTTGCGGCAATGTTCAAGTCTGGGATCCATGTTCTTGATCTTGATAAGCCATTTATACCTCTTGTTTTTAACAGATTTGGGACAAAACAAGCTTGGAATGTTTGAAAGTATTAACAGGACATACTGGCTCGGTTCTTTGTCTGCAATATGATGAAAGAGTCATTGTAACTGGATCTTCAGATTCTACAGTGAGGTGAGTATTAAGTTTTTGCACAAAAAAATTCGAGTATCAGGGCTGGGAATATTTACAATAATCTCTAAATATCAGAAAACATCCCTAATGTGAATGTGATACTATTATCCCAAAACCAAGATAGTCATACTTGGCAAAGCATCATAATATATAAAGTTTCTTCCAAATCTGTTTCATTTTTTTAGTGTTAAGAATTTTGGAGGAATGTGACCCGAGTGATTCAAGGCCTATCCTGAAGTTGTAGAATGGCTGATGGCCAACTATACAATAATTTCTTCTTGCACTGTCTTCTGACATCTCTTAATTAGGACTATTAATGAAAGAGTATTTGGTATATATGGAGCACTTGTCTTGACTGCAATTTTGATGATACTGAATTTAAATCCTTGTATGAATTCAATGATCAGTAGATGTCAGATATAAAGACACTCAGGTAGTTCAGTGGAAGGGCCTTGCCTCCTCCTGGTGTCTTGCATCGGTATACCAATGTCAGTCTCTGCAAAACTTCTCAAAAGTTAAGAGCTGATTTTAACACCATTCAGGTACTATTAGTAGTGATTTTTCACTTCATGTAAGCGAGGAGGTAGCCCCGGAGGGTGCTACGTCCCAATTGCTACTGGTGTGCGCAAAATCTGAATGAATGGTGTAAAACTGAAAAAAATCCCTCGTATTGGATAGTATTTGGTTTGGTCTGTTCCATCAATTTATACATCATACCAGTTTTAGTCATCCTGGAGGAGTTGTAGATTGTTAAGCAGCTCTTTCTTTTAGCAGTGGTCCCAGCTGAGGCATAATTGTTTGCTGCTGTTAATTGTTGCTTGTGAGTCTGAGATGTGAATGAGGGTACTTCCCCAGCACCCGCCTTCCTGCCTTCCCACCTTCCCCATGCCCTAAGAGATGTTAAACAACCAGAGCGCTCTCCATTAGAGATAGTGGCAGACTTGTGCATGTTTATGCTTTATACAATGCATAGCCATCATACTTCATTAGGAATAAAATTCTTTTCTTTTGTAGAGTTTGGGATGTAAATACAGGTGAAGTTCTGAACACGTTGATTCATCACAATGAGGCAGTGCTTCATTTGAGGTTCAGTAACGGCTTAATGGTGACATGCTCAAAGGACAGATCAATTGCTGTTTGGGATATGGCATCACCTACTGACATCACCCTGCGCCGTGTCTTAGTTGGCCATCGTGCTGCCGTTAACGTGGTAGACTTTGATGACAAGTATATTGTGTCAGCGTCAGGTGACAGGACCATTAAAGTAAGTTGGCAGAGCTCTAATCTAGGTCTGTGTGCCTACCAAGCCAGAAAAGCTTCTGAGCGTTATTCAACTCTGAATAGCCAAGGTGCTCATATGCAGTTCTGTGCCTTTTTCTTTACCATTCAGCTAGCTGCTTCCTCTTGCTAGCTGTTAATGTCTTTATGCACATAACTAGGCTCGTAACATTTTTGTGGCTTGTGTTGTACAATTGCAAGAAAGTAAAGCCCATTCGCTGTTTGAACTCTAGTCTCAAGATGGGTTTGTTTGTTAAATGTGGCACATTTTGTGCCTTTTTCCAAGCGGTATTTTTTTATTTCAATTGGCAGTCCTGTTCCAGATGTGAAATTTATCAGCAGTTGCCTTTCCTCACCACGCCTTCCCAGCAGCGCAACCAGACTTTGCCATGTTTGAAGAATTAAGAGGCTGTATTTGAAGACTATTACATACCAGAAGACTTGAGTTACCCTGAGTGTATTAATGTAACAAAGGCGTTTCCACCCTTCCCTTTCTAGAACCAGAGCTACCTTAGACTGTGCCAAAAAGCTCTTGGCAGTTTAATGTCCAAATATCTGCCAGAGATCCTGCTGCACTCTGTTGGAAAATGAGCCACTGGATACTCTACATTACAACTTCAATTACAGTTCATTAAAAATGGGCAAAGTTGATTGAATCATTTAATGTTAAGAAAGAAGCAGCCACCAAACTTTTATAGGCCACGGTTTTGGCCTTCTCTTACTAGTAGATTGCTAGCAATTTCTTTGGTAAAAAAATGTGGGGGTGTGTAATAACTTCCACTTTTAAAAATGATTACTAATTTATCAAGATTCAAGTGTAATCAAGTTGTTGATATCAGTTGGGGCAGTCTCTACCACCTGAAAATATTTTATATACAACCCCCACCCTCCCAACTTTTCTCATTGACTCGATGTGCAATAGCAGTGCCTGTGGCGCCTGTCACCGCTAGGTCCCCATAGCGCCGGTCTTCCACTGATGCCAGGTACCCACTCTTTGCCCATAAAAATACTATGTGAGTTTTCATTCCACTATCCAGCAATGGTCAGCCTCAGACCTCTTCTGTTTATGAATTCATAACGGCTTCTACTGAAATTCAAAAGCCTTGTTTAGGCGTAATTCTCAGAGGAGCGTTTATCTTGTGTTTCACAGGTCTGGAGTACAAGTACATGCGAGTTTGTTCGTACGCTAAATGGGCACAAGCGTGGCATTGCATGCCTCCAGTACAGGGATCGACTAGTTGTCAGTGGATCTTCAGACAATACCATTAGGTGGGTGCCTGCAAGCTGCTATTGGTATGTAACAGTGCACATTTGCACATGTGGAAGTAGGATTTCCCCTGACCTTTGATGCTGTCCACTGCTGCATGCACAAAACATCCTTCATATGTCTTGCTATTGGAGCAGATGATGTATGAATGAAGCTTAACTCAGTGTGAGAGTGAATGTGTTGCATCCCTGTGAAAAAGTGGGACACCTGAGGTTTATGTCAAAGGTAGACAAAACTTCTTATCTACTGCTGTAGTTTATCACCTTGTCTTCTGCTTGGAGAGATGAGGAAGACGTTGGTCACTGGTTCTTACTTACTTTCTGAACCTCCAATCGTTTGTTTACGCAGAATAGAAAAAAGTATATTGATATTTCCCAAGATTACTTAACACATATCCAACCTTTACTTGTATGTAATTTTGAATGACTAAATTTTGATATACTGCAGCTACGATGCAAACTTATCTCTGAAAAGCATGGAAGGAACATCTCATGGTTCTGATGTCTTTTTAAGCAAATTATGTGATATCGCCCACAGAAAACCATTCAGTAGCATGCTTAAATTGCTGCATGTGAGGCTAAGGGACAGTGCTGAACCTGAAATACTCAAAGACTTTCTCCTCTGTTCTCTTAAGACTATGGGACATTGAATGCGGTGCCTGTTTAAGAGTATTAGAAGGCCATGAAGAACTGGTTCGATGCATCAGGTTCGACAATAAGAGGATTGTTAGTGGAGCCTATGATGGGTACGTTTTTGAAAGCAATTTCAAGAAAACTTGCCTTTCTTAGCAAAGCATCTTCTGAAAGCCACTGAGCCTGTGTAAGGGCTCTTTCGATTTGGCTAATGGATCAATATTTAACTGAGTGGCTTCTGCTTGAGCATTTCAATGCAGCAGGCTGCAGTTTTAAGTAGCCGAGAAACTGCTTTTCCAGTGCTCTTTAGCACACTCCTAAATTGTGTTATCACTCAAGTTTGACTTCCTGTAGAAAGTAAACGTTTGTTTGGCTGAAGCGACATTCCTTTGTTTCTTCTCTCAGGAGTTGCTCCTTGCCAGGTCCTGTGTGCTTGGAGTGGTTTAGGCTTTCTATTTTTGTAAGACAGCAGCACTGACAATGTTTATTGTGAGCGTAAATGTATCTTGTGGGGCTCTCAGAAGTCTTTAGTGACCATTTCTGTTGGGTTGAGGGCAGGAGCCCCACTGTTAGTGCTTCTGACTTGCTCAGTATTTTCATTGTGTAGTGGATTCACAACAGCTTACATCCATGTCCAAATTCTCCATTTCTTTCTCTGCCTGATTTGTATTTCAAGTGAACAGTTACTGAAAACAATTCTTGAACTGTGTTTGTCTCTAGCCTTTTATTTGGGTTTAGTGTGTCACTGGGGTTGGCAGTTCCAGCTTAATTCCCACTGGAACTTTGCACCTCATCAGTAGTGCTGTGAGTTTTTGAGATCTTCTGCAGTTCCAAAATGGCTTGTGCATACACAGTCAATTTGTCTTTCATGTAACCAACCCACTTGGCCCATCACAAAGACATCACTGTATTTGCTGCTAAAAAGAAATACAAAACTATCTGTGTTTTATGAGATCTAGCATTAGTATTATGGTGAAGATAGATTCTAACATTTTGCTTGATCCTAATGAACTAGCTGTAGGGGAATTCTGGCGTGCTTTCCATTGCTTTAGATGTTTCTTCTATGCTTATACTTGAAACAGTGCTTTCATAACGACCTTCTTATTTTACTTTATAGCAAAATTAAAGTTTGGGACTTGCAAGCTGCTCTTGACCCTCGTGCCCCAGCAAGTACATTATGCTTGCGTACATTAGTGGTATGTAAAATTAATTTACTTGGGTTTATCTGAAATCTTTTATTTGTAAGTGAGAGGCATTTTATTACATTACAGTGGGATAGGTAAGAAACTCAGGATGTTTTATAAAGCCTAGGCTGCTGCTTATTCTAAGAATAAAGAAAAATTTATATATTGTTATATCCTGAATGATTTGGATCTGAGCTTAAAAGAAAGATCAAGTTTTTCTAGTTTGAGATTCTCGGATACTCTTAAAAAAAAAAGAAAGATCAGTGTGACACAGTATCAAATCATTCTAGTTATTGGTGTGTTTCCCAAATGTCATTGTAGGACTGGCTTTAAATTGCCTCTTATTAAAAAGGGGGGAGAAATCTTGTGAGCCTTTCCCAAACCTTTCTCCTAACCCTTCAATTTGGAAGGAAGAGACATGAAGAGGGAAGGGAGGTTGAGTTGAACGGGTTATGACAGGAATTCTAATCACTGCAGAGGACTATCAGATTTAAGGCTGTTGCTTAAGTTATATTTTTCCTTTGTAATGAGTGTTTTGGTTTATGACAGTAGATTTAATTGAAAATAAATTAGGGAAATGGGTTCATAGCTCTGTTCACTGAAATGTGCCTGAAATTTTACTTCAGGAGTCAGTTTGACAAGCTAGTAGCAAGCCAAAGTTATTGTCTGTATGTGATAGTAACTGGCTTATTCAGCATGTGCTTGGCCTTTCCAACACCTAAAGAAGTGCTTACATGGCCAGAAATGCTTCTCATTTTTCTTTCTTTTCAGTAGTCTTTGCACAGAGACGAGATTTAACTATTCTTTTATTCCATATGAATGCAGTGTATTTAGTTTTATTGAAGAAGTTGATTCTTCCCCTTCTGTGGGTATACTGTAGCTCAGGTTATAGTTTGGAGATCAATGTGATAGCTTCAGTTAGTTCTCCAATAAAAGTAGTGTACTCCTTTTTAAATTTATTAAAAATGGATAAGCTGGACAAAGAGGAGAACCTTTTCTAGGCCTCTTAGTGCCATTTTGAGATTTCTTGGATGAGCTGATGGAGCATGTACTCCTCCACCTCCCTTTCTTACAGCAGCATTTGAACACAGTCATCTTGACTAGTAAGCAAACCATAATGGTCCTTTCAGCAGCGTGCCCTAGATGAAGCTGTGATGTGGTGTATTAGGGCTATACAAAAACAGAGTTAGCAGCAGTGTTGAATGCAAATGTTACGTAAAAGAAGGAGCCCTGGCAGATTGTCAGTGCCAGCCAATCTTCTAAATTGCTGCTGCTTGATTGATAGGCTGCTTTTGTCTTTAATAATCTCGGTCTCTATGGCTGGCACCTCCAGGGGAGGCTTGGGGTTTACAAGCACTGGATTTGGAAGCTGTGTGTTTTGCTGAAAAAAGCTTACATACAAAACCAGCTTTTCTTAAACCTGAGTGTAATTATAACTAAGGGTTTCTTGACCATCACACTCGAGTTTGAATACACCGATCTGTGTCTGGATACACATGTGAGTACAAAAGTAATGAAATGTTACCCTCTTCTTGCCTTGCTAACTGATTTCGTATTACTCACAGGAACATTCAGGACGTGTCTTTAGACTCCAGTTTGATGAATTTCAGATCATTAGTAGTTCCCATGACGATACTATTCTGATTTGGGATTTCTTAAATGTGCCACCCAGTGCCCAGAACGAGACCCGCTCTCCATCTAGAACATACACTTACATCTCCAGATAACAGTCTGCACTTTACTACCCTCAGAAGGTAAGCCTCCCTCTTTTTATTGGATGTATAATAAATATCTGAAATTATCACCCTGCCTGCAGGCTGGCTTAGTCAAAACAACAAACTGATGTTTTCCTTAAGAAAATAAAACCTATTTATGCCACTTCTTTCACTGTCTAGTCTTTGTATGGTCATGCTTCAGCTTATAAAACTTGTCATGTTATCTTACCCCTTTCTGTAATCCCTCCTGTTTATAATTGGGTACTTCAGGTATTTTATGGAAAGTTATTACGTATTCACAACATTCTTGGAAGCTGAGGAGATGTGGTGTATTGCACAGGTATTCCAGATATCCTGTGAAGTCAGAGCCTTTCAGAGTTCTTGATGCATCTGCTCACTATGTGAAGCTTTGTAATGAGCATTGTAATACACCTCTAGTAAACTGAACATGTGTATGGTCTTTGGACAAATGCTCCTCAGAAATGAGCAGTTCTGTGATAAGCATAAATAGTAGGGAAAGCTTTCAGAACTAAAAATTACATTGTGTTAGGCAGCCTGACAACTCAGAGCTGTCAGAAACGGTGCAGATGAACTTTTCCTCTTGTGTTTCCATTTTTCTGCAAGTCAGCTTCATTTAGTTCTCGAAGCACGGCGGGTAAAAGCTCTGCTGTAGATCTGTTTGTTAGGACAGTGGATTCTTTTCCTTATGTCATCTATATTGCTGCCAACAATTGCACTTCAAACTATAAATAGCTGTGAATGCTGAGACTTGGAAAGATAGAAATTGCCTTACCAAAGCAGAGCAGTCACCCCTTTCTCCAGTGCTGCATCTCTGCCAGTGCTGAGACTGGATGCTTCCAAGGAAGTGGAGACACCACAGCAAGAGGAGTTAGGACTAATATTGCCCCAACAGGAAGGATTTATTTTATTTGAAGTAGATAATTAATAGTTTCCTTAAACATTGTGGGAAAAGCTTTCCCTGGCTTCATGTAAGCATGGATTTTCGTTACCTATCTGTATATGTTTATCCCTGCTGTGGCAATGAATTCCTTGGGTTTTTCCACTCCTCCTGTAGGATCTCTGCTTCTGGCTAGGAAATACCTTCCTTTGTGAAGACACACTTTGCTTCTTTGAGATGCTGGTTCTTAAAAATTAGTTTTCTTTCACCTGTGAGCATTCCTCAGGAAAGTGTTGGCTGCCTTTCCTGCTTACTGAACTCCAACTAATTTTAAAAAAACCACAAGATAATGTCCTCTCTGGATATGACACTTGGATCTGTTGGTTCATTAGGTTTCACAGAGAGTCAAAGCAAAAGTCTGGCCATTGCTAGACTGAGTTTCCTGTCTTTCTGAACCTGTTATTACTTCAATAAAATTAGGCCCATGATTAAGGAAGAAGTCTTATGCTATGATGATGAGTTAGTGTGCAGAATCAGCAGTTAATGGAATTTTCCCTTAAAACCACATTTTAAGAACACTGCTGCAAGGGTAGTTTAGTACAACTCATGGACTTCCTTATCCTGCCTGCAGTAGGAGGACAACAGAAATCTGAAAAGGCTAAACTGCTAACCTTAATGTTTGTCCAGAGTGGGGAAGTGGTTAAAAGACACAACTTTCTTGGGAGATAAATCCTGAAACTACCCAAAGAGCTGGCTCCTCCAGCGCTGCTTACCTGTGACTTCCACTTCAGAATGATTTTGTTTGATCCAGGATGACATACTTGCATCCTTGTTGTGGAAAGCTTGATGCTGTCACTGATGGCAATGTCCCTAGAGACTTTGTCCTGCTCCTTTTGAGACAGAGATGCTGCCATTGGCTTCTGTGCCACCTGGGTCCATACCTAGGTGAACTTCTGCTGTGGAAACTCCAAGACTTGTTGCAGCTGAATGGTTTTCCCTCTCTATTGAAAACTTTTTCCTCCTTTCAGAATAATTCTTTTTCTTTTTTCTTTCCTTTTTTTTTTTTTCCTTCCCCCTTGCCTTTTCAGGCAGATAGAATGGGCTGCGTGAGAAGACGACAATAGTTTTAGGAACAATCTCCATCTGTCTTCCAGTTACTACACCAGTGCTTTCTTCTGTTAACTTAGAAGATAATTGGAGATTGACTTTTTTTTTTTAATTAAGTTACAGCAGTATATTTGGCAGGCTTCTTTTACTAGTTTTGATTCGTGGAAAAGCTATACACAGTGTGTCTTAAGCATAAAAGAAATTAGGAGTTGAATAAAACTTCTATCAATTTGCTTGACCAGCAATATGCTGGTGTCGTACTTTCCTCTCTTGCCACATGTGGCCCACAAGACCCACTGTCATTGAGATTTGTCAGTGAAATATCAAATGCCTTTGGCAGTGTGTTCTTCCATTCAAATTCTGCACACTTGACAGTTTTGCACAGCTTGTGTCTGACTTATCCTGTGACAGACAACTAAAACCATGCCGACCTCCATATCCTGGAAGTTGTTGGTGTTGGTAATGACAGTCCCTTAATAATTACTTCCTATATAGGAGAGATGCTGTGATGTCACTTTTTGACAGGTTTGTCTGACTTCAGAATCCAAAAAACATAAAGCTACATAAAATTATGGTCAAACAGCTAATATTTCATTATGACATTTAATGAAACAGTTTTATATGCTTTCAAACATTATAGTTTTCTGAATTTTGAAACAGCCCCGTACACATTTTTACAAGGCTTGCAGTGTTATGCCTCTTCAAAGCGGATCATTTTTGACAGTCCTGGCAGTTGGCTGCGAGAGTTTTATTGCTTTCTGTTGAATTCCTGTTGTTTATTGTAACATGATAAAAATTGTTACCATATGATAGTCTAATATTCTTACATTAAGCAGTAGGCATTGGGCTGGGGGAAGGGAAGTCAAGGGGAAGTGCCTAAAGATGTTTTAACCTTTCATGTGAATTCCTTATCAGAAGAGGGCAGTTCTCCGTAGTCCCTAAAAATGGTTTTGGGAAGTGGCAGGTAATATCAAAGTTCAGATTTAATTACATTAAGAACTTGCACTGGCTCCAAGCTAATGATGGAGTCGTGTGGCTGGAAAAGGTAACCGAAATACAAAATTACTTGAGTTTTTTGTCGAGTTTTCTTGAAAAATCATGTATTAAAGCAACTGAACTTGCATCCTGTGCAGAACTTGCTCCTCTGCATTGTGGAGAAGAAAGGAAAATTTTCTCGCAGTTGTATGTAGGTCACTGTTTCAGTAAATAGCATTCAGCATTTAGCAAGACTAGCTGGTGGCTCACCTGCTGGTCCACAAGAGGGTTTTTGATTCTTACTACATCTAAGAAAACTGCTAACCTCTAGGTGACCCCCAAGGACTAGTGCTGTTGAGAATCTTGCTCTTACTTAACTGAATTCAGAGCATATTCTGCAACAAAGGCAGTGTCCTGTGGAGGTGCATCTCTCCTTGAAGGAAGGACTTCCAGCACAGAGGGAAGTATTTAACGGCAAGCACCCCCTTAATGGGTTGCGTAAGGGTTGCAGTCCTTGCAGGTATTTTGCCGTTTTACTTTCAGCCTGGAGTGCAAAAGATGGCGTGGGCCTAACCTCCTCTGGATGTCTCCAAATGTTGTTTTTTGATTTGTATCTTCTGTCAGTTCAGCTTGTCTTTTGTCTTTTTCAGGGTTTCACAGTCTTGAACTACTGGATTTTTGGCTACTACATGCCTGAAGATGTTGATTGACAGCTAAAGTCAGAATTGGTTCTAGATGCTGTGTAGATGCAAAGCAGCACAATTCTATATCTAAATTTCTTAATCTTTCCTGCTCTCAGTGGTCGTCTTTGAATTTACTACAAATTCACTGACTTCGAGTAGATGAATTTCAGAAGCCTATCCTTCCCTGCAGTGAGAAATCCAAAGCTTCACATGTAAATTGTCCGTAGAAACTGAACTCTGATGGCTTGTTTTTCAGAAATAAATCGGAAGTCAAGAAAGGACTTGGCCTAATTTATATTGCTTTGCACTTTTGTCTGACTTTAAACAAAAAACATTCTCCAATGAAATTTGGGTGCCAAACACATGCCCAGAATGTACAGAGCTTTGCTTTCAAAGTCACCATTGTCCTTTAGACTTTACTCTCATGACAGATTCAGAGCCTGTTTTGTTTGATAGGAGTGTACGTTGGACTCTTAGAAATATTTCTGAATTGCTCAGTAATATTTTTGGATTACAGTTTACTTGTTTCTGCACCAATAATTTCTTTTAAATTAAAGATTACCTGTAATTCAGGCTAGGTTATCTAAACTAGTTGTATAGCACTGTCTTTTCCTTTAAACTGTGCTCTGTACTACAGCCGTCCTACGCTTCCTAATGTTTGGTATAGTAAAACCTTTCCATGTGTGCTTGCCTCATTTCAAATACTGTATAAGCATGTAGATATGATGTACATAACAGTGTAACCTCCAGGTGCTAGGAGTCAGGATTTCCTGACACTACACGAAATGTGGTAGCACTTGGCAGCAGGATATTCTAACTACTGGCACTGTAGGGGTTAATATGAGTTACCTAGACATTTTCTTTGCAAAAGGAGGTTTTCAGTATTCATTAGGATTTTTTTTAATGGGAACTACATATTTTAAAATGTAATTTCTAAACTTTTTAAAAATTAAAAAATGTTTAATTTATGTTCTGTATCTTATATTTTTGTGCCGCAGTATTTACAGATGTCTTTTAACACCAGTAGGTCCTCACAAATGCCTACTGATGTCCTTCTTTAGCATTAGTTTGGCTGCTCAATGGAGAAGATGCCATGGGCCAAAGCTAAATTTATTTATGTTTGATTTGTAACACTTCCTTACGGTGGAGTGGAGGTCCCTTCAAGTCAATGCTGTGGTTACCATGCTGATTACCATGCTAATTACCATGCTAGTTTTCTTTTCCATAGCTATCAGCTGTGACCATGTTGCGATGTCCTGGTCATGGTTCCTCTTCGTTAGCATGCTTTTTTTAGGAAGTCTTGGTAGTTTCTTCTTATGTTGTCATAGTCTCCCCTCTAATTTATGTGGTCATATAAATGCTACTGCATTTTTCTGATGTCAGAGTAAGACATGGATAAATGCAAACGTGAATATTTTATTTGCATTACTCATGTGTGACTACGCCTGTCAGTGGCTTTTCTTCAGTGCTTCAGTCAAGCTCAGCGTGAAATCTGCCTGTTTTCCTGGGGAAGATGCGTGCTGGCACAGAAATGTATTGTCATTCCTTTGATCCTTTGTACGTCGTGTATTTTTTGTCCTCTGGCAGCACTTTCTTGGGTTTGCATTTTTCCCTTGTACAATCAGAAAGGTATGGGGACGTCCAATTGCTGAGGGATCGCTCCCACGTTACCGGCGGGACAGCCGTGGTTAGACGCATTGTTTCTGTGTCAGGCGAATTCAGAGAAAGCGTACGTCAAGGCGTTACCGAACCGTTACAGAAGTGCGACTTAAGGTTTTCTCCTCTTCACCCTTCACATTGAGAGAGGTGTTGGGATCAGTGTTTAAGTTAAACTCCCATTTACGTGTTACTACAACAATATTTATTTCATCGAGATGACCGAATGTGATGAAGTACAGAAGATTAAAAACATGCTCCTAAGCGTCTGTAAGATCATTTTTTGGTAAGCTTGACAGTAGTTCGTGAAAGTGTCTTATTTTACCCTTCTCATCTAATAGCTTTAATATTAAACTGTTTAAAAAGAAAAATCTGTTGCAGCCCTGAAGAAAAAGGTATTTGTTTCCGAAGAGTGGAGTCCTTTTTTTAAATGCATGTGTAAGATTTAAATTCATGTTTTTCCTTGGGAGATAATGGTATTTGAACATGCAGTCTAAACTTCTTTGTGCTTTGTGTAACATAGCAGTGGACTTTTGTGATTGGCACCCAAGGAACTTGACTCCTGGGATTAATGGTAGTGATCCTGGCTGCACTCTGGACTTTGTTTTGCTAACCATAATTGAGCAACTGTACATTACTGCTATATTAATGTTTCAAAGCACTGGGATAGTCTAATTCTAACTTGTAATTATGTTTGCCAATTATCTGTTTGGAAAGTTGGTGTATGAACAGCTTCTTGAAACTGTTAAATTGTACAGATATGGTTCATGATCTAAAGCTTTGTACTGTGGAATGTGCTTAATAAAAAAAAGTTTGAACTTAATTTGTCAAATAAATGGATAAGTAATGTCATCTAACCAAACGTCGGTATTACGCATTGGTTGATGCAAGCTCAGCGCGCAGTTACGCTGACTCGGAGCTCATGTTGGTAAGAGTTCCTGTTGGGTGCTGGTGCCGGCAGCGCTGACCCAGCGGGTGCCTTTCCCCCTCGTTCGGCAGCACCCGGTGTAAGGCACATGGCTACTGGGCCAAAGCATTTTGAGTCCAAAAGGGGTCTGCAGTGGCCCAGCTGTGTGCTTTGGCACAGGTCCGTGCAGTTCTGAGATGGTTTTTTACCCCGCCGTTTCTTACAGTGCGTACTCTGGGAGGATGCAGTGACTAACAGAGCTGAGGTAGTTCATCCATCTCAGAGGCGCTTAATTCCTCCACTTTGCCACAGCCCTTCCATGTCACGCATCAGCAGAGAAATCACAAGAAGAATTTTTTCTGACTTTATCAAGAATGCAGATAGAATTTTAAAAATATTACCCATTTCTGTGGTTGCTAAAGCAATCTGTGTTCATGCCCTGAGCCCTGTGCAGATAAACGGTCTTCCAGTGCTGGCTCTGTCTCAAGAAGAACTTTTTCTTGGGTTTTTTTTAGCTCACTTGCAGTGACTAGCGAGAATAAGCGATTCAAAGTTCTCATTTTTGGCCTCTGTCCCCTGGTCTTCTGTCAATAGTTTTATTTGTGAATTGAGTTTGCTTTTAAACAGTTTGAGAAGCTGCTGCTGCATGGTTACTGAGTTGCTCCAGTTCATTTCTGAACGATCAGACCAGAAGTGATTGACGGTGCGGATCCTCTGCCGCACCCTCATGACGTGAACGTGGGGGGACTGGCCAGGATCTTGCTGGCTTGTCAAGGTCCAGGTATGAGGTCAGCGGGGGTGAAAATGTCTTGTTAAATCGTCGTGCTTCAGCCAACTTTGTATGCCCACCATGGGGCTCACCAGTGCTCTTCTCTTGAAAGTGTTTTTTGGTAAGGTGTTTGTTGGAAGCACTAGCCTGAAACGTTTTTAAAGGTGCTATAAACTCTGTGGTAAGAATCTGAGCAAAGTTCTGGCTAAGTATTGGCAAATTCAGTCTTCAGAATATCTCTCTAAATGTAGATTACTTTTTATTCTCCTTGGCCCGCTCTGACACTGGATAATAATTTTCAAAGCAACATCGCTGCTGCTCAGATTGTAGCTGCACTTTAGTGAGGGAGAGCAAGTAAAATCTCATCTATTTTCTGCTAGAAGTGCACTGTAAAAAGTGAAGCCCTGCCGAACCATTTAAAGGGGTTGTGAATGTCCTGCTGAATCTCATTATCCAAATAAGCCATAGAAGCTCTGTGATACATCTGCTAAAATCTGGAGTATAAACTTTGAGGTCAAACTTTAAAATTCCATCTCACCTGGGTGGCCTTTGGTTTTGGTTGTTTTGTTGGTTTTTTTCCCTTGCAGTTGTAGCCTATTTAACAGTCATCTCTTAATTCCCACCAGAGAACCTCCCTATGAAGTTGCGGAGGCACCTCTTGGCCGGGTGCTCCCACCCATCCCGGCGTGGTCTGGGGCCCCTTTTCCCTCTTCCCTCTCCCCAAAGGCTGGGAGCGGTACGCTGCCCCGGGCACCGTGGAACCCTGCTGCTGCCAAACGCCCCGAGAGCTGCGGGCAAGGAGGGCAGATGTGGGGAGCATCTCGCCCCGGTTAAGGAGAGGCCATGGGGTGTTCTCAGGTTGCAAGGTATGAGGTAGATTTGGCCATTAACTGTCGAGCGGGTTTTGGGGTTTACCCCGCTCGTTGCCTTGCCCCGCCGTACAGCAGCCCGTGGCTTCGCTCCGTGTCGTTACCTGGTGCTCTGGGGAGTGGGGAGCTGGGGGACCCCAGGCTGCTGTTGGTCCTCATTGCTGATCGCTTTTGGGAACCGGGCAATGGGAAAGGGTTTGTGCTGTGAAACGAGGTGATGGGGGGGTGCGTGTGTGAGGTCCCTCAGTGCCCTGTGTTGGGGGGGAGGGAGCTTCTCATCGGGAGCTGGGTCGCTGTCCTGGTTTGTGCTGTGTGGTAGTTTATCTTCTGGGCAGCCGTGGGTTTGCTTGCTTCAGCACAGCTGTGGGCAGTGTTTGTCAAGAAGGTAGGAGGGGACAAGTGCTCAACAGAGAATGACAAATTATTTTTTATGAGATTCTTTTAAAATTCATATCTGAAGGTACTCTGCAGTGGGCTGCGCTGTTATACTGGAGCTGTGACTTTCAGGCAAGGTTTGATGTCGGTGGCTCCCCTGGCTCTGGTTATCCCACCGGAGTACGGTTCTCCAGCCTCATCTGTCACCCAAAGAAGGCGGCTGCCCGTCCATCACTGTTAGGACGGGTTGCTATTGCATGTCCGCGCGTGCAGGGAAGTCGCTTTTGGCTTTTCCACCGTGTCAGCACTGCGAGGCAACAGCTTCACGACAAACCTGCTGCCTGGAGAAAGGCTCTTCTTAAACTGGATTCAGCTCAGCCCAGGCTGGCTGGCGAGGTTGGAGCTGTGTTTATGAGTTTAACTGGGTACAAATGCATTGCAGTCAAATTAATCGGTGGAAAGCGTGATGGAAGGAGGCAGTGGGATGGGTGCTTGTGGGCTGAGCAGATGTTTGGGCCGGATACTGCAAACTGTCCAGCCCTGAGCTTTCTCCTTGGTGCAGAGCTGAGTATTTCAGGTCCAAGTTTTTGCTTGACTTTGCTGAACCTCTCCTCTGCTGCAGCATGTTTTTTCTTCCCAGATGCGTGCTCTTCATTTACCTCTGCTTCTCACCATTTCCTGAAACCTTTTTTGTTTTTTTTTGTTTGTTTCTCTGAGCAACTGTGAGATGGACAAGACCAGAGCAGGGAGTGTGAGCAGAACTGCAGGGACTGTGGGAAGGAGGGTGGTGGGGCCCTTGGGAAAACTTGCAAAGACAGGATAGCTGGCAGGGACCGGGGTGTGCAGGGAGCAGAGGAGCACCTTGCCTTCCCGTCCTGTGAGCCCAGTCGTGTTTCTGCAGAGGCTGACTGTGCCAGACCTGCTGCGGTGGGGCAGGACCTGCCAGGGAGGGCAGCGGTTCCAGGGAATGGGGGTTTCGGTGTTTGCTCTTGCCTGGCTCGGCTGGAGAGGCTGCCCAGTGCAGTCCTGCAGCTCACGCAGGGCAGACACCAAACTTCTTTGCTAGGCTGGAACTGGGAGCTTTTAATCAGGCTTGTAATGTGGTATGAAGGTAACAGGCCTGTCCCAAAGCCTTTCCAGTTCCTGGTGTAAGCTGGAGAGTAAATGACATGTCTTTCTGGAACGGATCTTTCTGGCTACGTATGTATGGACGGCTCCTTAAGCTGCCCACTTACAACAGGTAAGGTACGAGGTATCACCTCGTCCTGAATAGCATAAGGATTGCCATAACAAAGTTTTGCTAACTAAATACTTTCTTAAAAATACCGTTACAGCTATTGTTTCCTCCAAGGTTAACTGTCTGCCAAGCTCTGCACCCCCTGTCCTGCTTACTGCCCGGAGCTCTGGTGCCCGCTCAGCCAGACCGAGTGACGGCTGAGCTGCTCTTCAGCTCCGGCCAGGGCTGCGAGCTCGGCCCGGCATCCACCTCCCCTCTCGAGATGTCTTGCTCCGTCTTGCCTCAGTGCCGTTGCTGGGGCTTTTATGCGATTGTCGGCAGCGAGGTGACTCTGGAAGCACTTGCCCAACTCTGAATAACCGTTTTGAAGAGTCTGTCATCTCATGGGCTGAATTAAGCAAGCACCTGAAATGACTTGTTGGCCTTTCTTCCCGAAGCTTTACAGCAAGATGTGCAGGGAGCACTACAAAGCCTTCCTGTGCCAAAAGCATCAGCAGATCTTACCCCTCTGCCCTTCAGGGGATGAGCCTCTGGGGCTGTAAGTGCCCTGGTGAGAGCAAAACGATTTGGGTCAGGGTAGAGCAAACTTCCTTCAGTACACAGAGGTGAACCTCCCCTGGAGCCCTCCTGTGTGCGGGTGCAACGTCCTTCAAACCTGTCTGTAACCGCAAACTCCCCAGGCAGGGCTTTGGTGGCTGTTTTCTCACTCGTTCCTGCTTTTGAGCTCACGCTTTCATGGTTTTGCTGGTTTAAGTCCACTCCTTGGGTCGAGGGGCTGTGACTTTCAGAGCCATGGGGGTGGTATGGGGCAAGGCAGCCACACGGGCAGAGCTTGGGAGAGGTTGGGGGGACGGAGATGCTCGCCGTCACTCTCCCTGGCTTCCCAGGAAGGCAAAAGTAGGAGCTGAGCGCGGGGGTGATGTGCTCCTGGTCCTCCTCGCTACCGAGCAAGGCAACTGCCGAGTTTGAGGCCAGTCTGAGGGTTTTTCAGGTTTTGTAGCACCGTTTGCAGCAACGGAGGCTCAACTCTGTGAGCCGGCTGTGTGCCACGGCCAGGGCTGTGCCGCAGGCAGCGGGCTCTCTCCGTCCGGCCCAGCATCTGCTGCAGAAAGCCCTTCCCACCCTGCCTGGGGCTGCCCGCAGGCTGGCGCTGGGGCAGCGCAGACCCGTCCCTTCCCCGCTGCCGTGCTGGCCCCGAGCGTTGCTGCTGGCACCTGGGAAGGGTGCTGAGCACCGGTGCCCTTGTGTGAGTCTGCGCCTCCCTCGAAGCAGCTGGGGGCTGTGGGGAGGAGGGTTGGGGTGCGGGGCATCACGTAGGGATGCTCTGGCTCTGCCGTGGCTCTGCACCTCCAAACCCACCCTGGCCACGCATTGCAGAGGCCGTGTGCCATTGGGGGCTCCAGTTTTAATTACAGAGATGAGAAAATGACAGGTGATAGATTAAAAGATAACAGCGACCCAGGTAGATACGGAAGAGGGCAGGTGCTGAGCAGAGCTGTTGGCGCCTCTGCCGAGGACAGGCAGCAGCGGGGGGATGCTGCGCTGAAACCCCAGCAAGCGGTACAGCGGGCTGTGGGGAGGAGTGAGAGGATGCGGTGGGCGTCCTCCAAAAGCCACAGCTCCTAGAAGGAATCTCAGATCTGTCCCTTGTACAGGCCATCCGAGGAAAGTTTTAGAAATCGCTCTGGGGATCAGGTGGAAAGAGCCGTGGAGGTGCTCGGAGCAAGGGTAGCCAGCGTTGTGCTGGGGAAGGGGAAGGAGGTGGCAGCACGTGTCCCCTCCTACCCAGGCCCACAAACCAGAGCTGCTGGGGGCAAAACGTTGTTTTACGCTCAACCTCTTCATGACTGAGGCAGTGTGTTGGCTAGTAACTAGGACCTAAACAGGCCAGGGGGTGGCAACAGGAAGGCTGGTGCTGAGTACTTGCGCGCTCGTGACACGCTCTGAGGGCCCAGGACGCTATAGGGGACCAGGACCTGTGACCGGCTGTTTGCAGCCCTCTGGTCCAGTGAAGTCTGTGGTGTCCCTGTGGTTTGAGCTGGTTTCCACGCGTGGGTGCTTCCTGCTGGCTGCACGGGGCCATTAATCGTGTCAGGGACCGCCTCGTCCTGGCCTCTTTCCCTGTCTCCGTGGCAGAAGCTCTGCTGCCTCTTTTCCAAGGGATGTCCCTTTTGTGTCCCCACGGGTGGGGGTTTTCCCTCTGTCCTTCTGAGCTCCTTCACCCCCCAAATCCACCCCGCCTGTGCCTCCACCATGCCCTCATCCCCAGCACCCTCTCGCGCTGCAAAATTGCAGGGCCCAGCCCTGCCAGGGTCTGCTGGGGATGGCGGCACGGCTGTGCATCTCTAGCGGCCACGGCTCGGAGGTGGTGGGTCCCCGCGCTTGGCACCCACCGCCTCACCTGGTCGGAGGGGTGGGTGCTGCCGGCCCTGCCCGCGCCCCTGCCCGCAGGAGGCGGCCGCTGCTCTCCCCTTCCACGAGCGGCTCAGCTGCAACACGGAGCCGCTGCGTGCACGAGTCAAGAGCCTCCGGGAGGATCGGAAACAGCAACTTCCCCTTCTGGAGAAGCGCGAGGGGTGTATATTTTTGGAGGTTTATTCTTGGTACTTGCTGGAAAGGCTCCACGAACAGCAGTGGCCGCATGTGCCAACGGGAGGAGAAGGTGGCTGGGGGGTGAGCGCCCGCTCCGGGCTGACGTTTTCCCTCTGGACGCGGAGAACAAGCTGCGAAAGGTTCCTGCTGCGTCTTTATGGATCCGCTGCGCAGGCGGCCATCGCTCGGCTCCGGCACGCTCGTGCGAGATGTGTCAGCGCAGGAACGGCGTCCCGGGCGGCTGGGCTGCCCCGGGCCAGGAACTGCCCCAGCCTCTGCTAGCCAGGGCGGTGAGGCAGCCCCTGGGTGGGTGGCCCCTTTTTTTATCTGGAGACGGCTCTCGGGCTCAAGTAGAAACAGCTTTCCTTGTCTGAATGATTTAAAGAATCGCAATTTCATCTTTTCCTTGGCACAGGCCAGAGCAAATAAAGTGAGATGCATCTGTATCTCTTGACTATTTTTTTTTCCACAGTTGAAAATGTCATATTTTCTTTTCCTCCTTTTTTTTCCCTTGAAGGACCTCTTTGAAGATTTTGCTTTTGATTTCTGAACATATTGTGCTCAGAAGAAAAGATTGCTTTTTATTTCTGGAAGTCTTCTGCCGAGACAGGCTGGCATTTCCACATTGGAGGAGTGGGTGAGCTGGGGACCAGGGGCTTTGGCTTTGCTGGATGAGCCTCTTGGCCAGGCGGGCAATGGGCGAAGAGGTGGTGCCTGCCCTTTCAGCTGGAGAAGATCACGGGGTGCCTGCAGAGCCACCTCAGTAGTAAAGGCTTCTCCCGAGCTGGCGCATCCCTCCAGCAGAGCCTCCACCAAAAGGAAAGGTGTGTCCTCCACAGCCAAATCTCTGCCTTGAATAGAAGAGGCCAAAGGTAAACCGAGGCACCAGGCTTCTACATCCAAAACCAGCAGTGCTTTGGGGCGTGTGGAGCAGGGGAGTGCTCTGTTTCTCCCCACTGCTGGCAGCTCCCGGCTCTGGCTGCGCAGCCACGGCTCGCCCGGTGCCACGTACAACGCAGCCTCTGACGACCTGCAAGGAATTACTCAGTCACGTCCTCACCTGATCTGGGGAGAACCCTGAATTCTTGCTAGAACAAACAGTTGCGAACAAAAAAGAGGAGCGTTGTGCTCGGCTATGACGTTTTTTTCCAGGTTCTCTCTCCTACTGCCACCAGATTTACCTTCTCTATGTTTAATTAAGTTACTCTTTCACCTTGAATCCTTGGGTTTCTTGTTAGAAATGTGAGCTTCTCTAGAGCATCTCTGGAAAGCAGGTATTGAGCTGTGGGATGCACAGCCCTCAGCCAAGTGCCCTGGGTTTTTCCCAGGTGGTGGTCAGTCCTAGATCTGATGGAGCCTCCTCAGACTCAAGGTTTTGGGATGCTCTGAGCATCTCATTGTTTTTTAATATCTTTACTGAAATTAATCTGTTGCTAAGGATGTTAACTTACGGGAAATATGTTTCTCTAGCATGGTTGGTGAAATCCTTGTGTCTTTTATAAAAATTACCCAAGCAAACAAAAAACAAAGAAAAGCTGTAGAGAGATTTTTGGAATTTAAATCTTTCAGCTGGAAGGAAATCCCTGGACTGGTGGAGCCAGTGCCTTCATGCAACTCCTTAGGCTGCAGCTTTCAGCCTAGAAAGGCTGCGTTTCCCACGGGAGCCACCTGCTTAATGTCAAAAGCAAGTTACAGGACTGACTTCTCAGTGCTTTTCCAAGAGAGTGAGTCCAGATTCACGCCCTTGGCATCTGTATTTTTACAGCACCAACCACAATATCCCATTGGATCAAGATCAAGGCCTTAGTCCTTATTTTCAAGGTGTGTAACAGTCTGGGCTATGGATTTCTGACAGCCAAAAGCCTGAATTAAACAACATGGCATCACTGGCAGTGTGGATGGGCAGAGCACATCCGTGCAAGACACGGACCTTCCTCTGCACTGCACTGAGAGCCTCAGGACCTACAGCACTCAGGACCAACCTCTCCTAAAAAAAGAGCATAGGAATAACGCAAAAAATAAATTCAGGAAAGATCCTCTTCTCCACCCCACTCCAACTGTGCTTTTCCTAAAAACCCCAGGCCAGACCCAATCTACAGCAGCCCTCCCTCGAACATACCAGCAGAGGTGGAGAGAAAAAGCATCGTGTGCCAGACACAAGCCATGTTGCTTAGAGCACCATTGAAACAGGCTGCGATCATCACTGCAGTTTAAAACCCACCCTTGGGGATGCTAAAACTGCATTTTGGTTGCTCTGTCATGGTTTGATGGGTTTTTCTTGTGATCCAGGCCCAGCCTGCCGAGCAAACGGCCGTGCTCTGCGTCAATGGCAGGTTTTACAGCCGCCCCGTGCAGTGTTGGACCCCGTGTTCCTGCAGCCTCGCCGTGCCACTGCTCTGGGGTGGGGGGGCTGGAGCATTCATTGGCTTTTCCAAGCTCCAGCTTTTCCCTGGATACTTTAAAAGCATTTGTGCTATGCTCTGTGGTACTGAAACAGGATGCGAGTCAGTTGTTAATCACTTACATACCAGGAAAAAATACTGCTATGGGAGGCAGTGTCTTCATGGTAGTGCTGTATGCCTTCTACAGAAATGCTTTTTATTTTCTAATATAACGGGAATTCAGGACATAAGATGACAAAGATCAGCACTAATTACCCAAATCTATAGCTAACATCCTCGTTGAAGATGTAGTTGGGGCTAAGTCCAGGTACTGTAGCAGGATGAAGGCCTTATTTGAACCTAGCCCTCTTTTGATTTAGTTGTATCAGCTCACTCAGTTTCCCTGGGTGTTCCCACTATCAGTAAATATGTGGTATGTGCCCACTAAAAGCTGTTAGCACTGGCTGAAATAGTTAATTTTCATCATTAGAAGATTTTCCTTTCATTATAGCATTTAGATCTTTTTTTGTAATATTCTAAATAGTAATTTAACAAGTCAAAATTACAACTGAACCAAGGAGAGATTCCACAGTATTTTCAACGTGGTTTATGCATCACTGCACAACATAATTGGATGTATCCAATTAGGCATTAAAAATTTTTTTGTCTTCTCTTTCATAATGACTTAACGCTGCTCCACTGCTTTGCCTGAGCACCATCAGCGCTGTGGGAACGGTATTTAGTTACGGCTGCATCTGGAAAGGTTTGGAGTTCGACCACCCTCTCTCCCCGTATCATCTTTCTTACTGTCTGATCGTGGCTGTAAACCCGGAGCAGCCCTCATGCGCGGGTAATCCAGCCATGTCAGAGGAATGCAGGTTCTTCTCGTCTGTGGGATTTCTGGTATCAGCGCAACGAAGCTTCTCGCCAGCAGATGAACGCGATGATCTTGCAGGTCTTTCCTGTCTAAACACGACGTCTCTGATGAGTTTTGCATGTGGCTGCGCTCTTCACCCTGTAGCGTGCTTGTCTGCATTGCGGCGGCTCCTCGGAGGTGGTGTGGGGGGAATTGATTGAGAAAAGGATCTTGGAGTACTCGACACACACATCGTCGACTCTAAATCCCCTGGGCTGGTTTGGCAAGCGATAGGCAAAGACATCCTGCCGGCTCCTCCCCAGCGCTTGTAGGCATCCGTTTATCTCGGCACATGCTCCTGGCTAGCTCGCAAACCCTTGTCACACTTTACAGCAGATGCCACGAGACTCAAGCTGTGAAAGGAAAAGTCCAAACCACCAGCATTTGGATTGAAATGCAAACATTTCCCTCTTGAACAGGATTGCGCTGAGTGAGGAAGAGAGGCGCGGGGCAGTGGCCAGGGTGGTGGTGCCCCAAACCTCTGCTTCCCCTTGGGCGGGAGAGAAAATGGCTTACTGGGTTTGCATGTGGACCCTCGGTTTTAGAGAGACACAGGCGTAGATGGGCAGGTAGGTCTTGGTGCACGGTCAGGCTGCGATCTGCCGAGGACCCTTCATACTCTCTGATCCCATCCTGCTCCTCCTTGGCACAGTACCCCATCCCTCTTTGCAGCCCCTCTCCATTTGATCCTGGCCTGCAGACAAAAGAGGGGTGCTGGGGGGCATGGGGATGGGAAGAGCAGCAGAGCAGCAGGGTGAGGAGCAGCCCCGTGGTCTGCCACAAGCGGTGGTGGCGGGGAAAGTTTGCTTTGCAGAGATGCCTCGTCTGTCCCAGTTGGACCACTTTCTTAGAGAAGCCAACATGGATCTTGCTCAGCACCTCCTGGATGAAGGCAGCAATGGACAGCCACAGTGACTGGCAGGGGACAGCTCTTTGCATTGTGAGCTAAGTCTGATCTGTGGGGCACCCATCTGGTTCTCCCCAGGGCATCCAAGGCAGGGATGGCTGTGCAACAGCAGGGCCCTGAGGTTCAAAGCCCATCACTGACCGTCCCTGTGCTGTGGCGGTTGTGCCTATCTGGGCTGCGAAGACCAGATTTGTGACTGTGGGACTCACAGCTTTCGTGGAGCCTGTCCATCACGGGTGACCTCATTTCAAACACTGGGCCTCAGCTGTAGCTACGTTGACAGTGAGGTATAAGACTCGCTTACACCATGCTGTTGGGGTCTATTTTCTCTTCAGGAAGAAGTGAGCTGTTGGGCTTAGCAAGGGAAGGGTGGAGAAAGCTACTGCCTCCTAGAACGATGGCGCTGGGGACAGACGTGACAGTGAAGAGTTGGAAATGCTGTCCCTGGGCTCTGCATTAGAGCTCATGCTCTGGGCTTGTGCGTGGAGCTGAACCGGCGCTCCTGGTCCTCCCCATCTGCTCGCATCTTACTTGGAAATGGAAGTCAGCAGAAGTTGGTGGAGGGACAGCAGCAGAGGGGGAAGGGACTCTTCAGCCTTCCTCTGACCTACCGTTTTGGCTCTAGGACCTGGTACCTGTTGGCTGGGGAGCCCACCCAGGCACAGGGCCGGAGAGGGGCCATGCCCTCCAGTGTACGTCCTGTGGGAGCCTCAGCTGTGTCCTCAGGGAGGAGGTAACCCCCGCACAGACAAGCTGTCTTCAGCTGCTAGGTAAGGGCACAGCTCTGCCAGGAGGCAGGTCTCTTCCCACCATAAGGCTGGTGCCTGTGGTGTCCAGATGCCGTGGGCAGCAGCCTGTGCAGGCCAGGCAAAGCCGTGCCTCTCCCCAGGAGAGCCAAAGTGGGGCATGTTCAACAGGAGGCTGAGCCATCACACCCGCCTCTGCTTGGCTGTGGTGACGGGAAGCTGCTGAACACCAAACGCTCCTCCGGGATCAGCTTCTGCCCACACATGACGTGAGTGATGCTCCACAGCACCTTGAACCCACTAGAAACTGCATGCTGCCGTGAACATTTGTTGGGATGGATACAGATGAGTATGAAGCACTGGAGGGCAGTGAAGAGACGACCTCCTCTTCAACGATGGTTCCCGCCTCTGTGTCTGGTCAATGGATGCGCTTCAGAAGTGAAGTTTGGACCAAAAGCCAAGCATCCCGGGAGCCACCTGAGCGCAGCCACCTCCGTATTGCCGGTCCAGAGAGACCCTGTGGAGGACAGACGATGCTTTGCTCGCTAATCGCATTTCAGGACATATAATCCTTACTTCACACTTTTTCCCAGACAATATCTTTCCATATAATCTTAATGATTCCTGCTGCAATAACAAATAGGCAGCCCTGAGAATAACTTCACACTTAATTGCTCGTGCCAAGAATCTCACCACTTGGCCCTTCTTTGGGTGTTTTCCCTCCAATCCATCTGCACAAACAGAAGTGGGCCAGTTCTGTGCCTCAGGAATGAGGAGATAAAAAGGCAATAATTTATTTTTCCACCAAAGCTAGAAGTATTTTATAGAATTTGCTAAAGTTTTTGTTTCAGGAAATTTCATCATGTCTCCAGGAAAAAAAAGCGCCTAATTGGCCTCAGATTTTCTAACTCCCTTTCCATTTTTGTAATATGAGGAGGTCTAGGTCATCTCAAGGTCACTGCAGTTAGTGTTGCTTTAGTGCACCTCTGTGGATACCTCGTTTCTGCAGCAGTTTTTGCCTTTAAAAACAGCCCTAGCCTGCTGCTGTAACAGCCACTTTCTTTGGCAACCATTTAAATTCCTTCAGCATATGGAAATATTTTTTAAAACACATACCAGTGTATGCTGCTTATAGGTGAAATTCTCCATCAGAAATGGAGCAAATGCATCTAAGCTATTTGACTGTTGTTGTAAAAAAAAAGAAGAGTAAATCCCTCAGCTTTTAACAGAAAGCGGCCATTTCCCATTATCTAGACTGGAATCTTAGTTAATGTCAAAGTAAAATGCTGGTGGTTATCAAATTAATAAAAATGTTTTGCTTGGGAAAAATTTAATTTTACCACCCTCCCAAGACTTCCTGCTGTCTTAACGTGTTGGTTTACATAGCTTCAGCTGGTGAGTTCATTCCAACCTGGGTTTAGCTTGATTTCTCTGATCTATCTCAGCAAAGCTGTGGACTCCAAATCTTTTATCTTAGAAAAAATTGTTATGTGGTATCTTGAAAATGGAGCAAATGCTGAGTCTGTATATGCTGTAGAAACATACTTCAAAAAAAGAAGTGTGTGTACCTGAATGACCAGATTTTTGCAAACAGGTAAGGCCAAAAAAGGATGGGAGAAAGGAGTTACTATCCCTCTTCATTGCTACGAAGCTGCAGCACAGAAGAAAAGAGGAGTTTAAATCTTGGATAAAGTCTGTGGCTAGATCACCACGTTGCATTAACCTCTGTGCCAACGCTGCCTACAGCAAGGCTTTCCTTTGGACATCATCATCTTAGGCCGGAGTTACTGGGTGGTTCAGCCATACATTTAAAGCAAAGCTGATGTATTCTACGTGTACTCCCACGTTGTCTCCATCTGGTTTTGTCTCTTCAGGCGGCTGGTGTCAAAAACTGGCAAAAATTTGCAAATTCACATACAAAAGGCCCAAATGCAAGCGAAAATTGGAGGGGAGAGCCTGGGCAGGCATGGTGAGGGAGAAGACGCTACAACGATGTCCTGGTTTCAGCTGGGATAGAGTTAACTGCCTTCCTAGTAGCTGGTACAGTGCTGTGTTTTGAGTTCAGTATGTGAAGAATGTTGATAACACTGATGTTTTCAGTTGTTGCTCAGTAGTGTTTAGACTAGAGTCAAGGATTTTTCAGCTTCTCATGCCCAGCCAGGGCACCTGACCCAAACTGGCCAACAGTGTATTCCATACCATGGGACGTCCCATCTAGTTTAGGAACTGGGAAGTGGGGGGCGGCAGGGAATCGCCGCTCGGGGACTGGCTGGGTGTCGGTCGGTGGGTGGTGAGCAATTGCCCTGCGCATCATTTGTACATTTCAATCCTTTTATTACTACTGTTGTCATTTTATTAGTGTTATCATTATCATTATTAGTCTCTTCTTTTCTGTTCTATTAAACCGTTCTTATCTCAACCCCCAAGTTTTACTTCTTTTTCCCGATTTTCTCCCCCATCCCACTGGATGGGGGGGGAGTGAGTGAGCGGCTGCGTGGTGCTTAGTTGCTGGCTGAGCTTAAACCACGACAAACGAAGATGTGCTTCCTAATCCCATAGGCAACACGACCTTTTGCATTTTCTAGTGATGCTGAGGACAGACAAACTGCCTGGCTCTGGGAGAGAAATATTAACTGAGAGGACTGAGCAGCGTGTTCCTTAGTGGTCTGCCACAGCAACAGCCCTGGTGCTTCTTCTCAAGCATCGGAAAGGTTTGGTGGAAATATGGAGCAGCTCAACGAGCGGCTGCTGGACTAAGAGGCTGGGAAAGGACCTTAGATGATGGTGATGCTATGCCAGGGAGTTTAACTATAAGCAAGATTTGGAAAAAGATTGGTGTGGAAGTGGTTGTGTTCCCATGGGAGATTTTTTTTTTTTTTAAGGCAAGCATGTGGTTAAGCAGAGTGCCAGGCTGGATCCCGGTACTGAGGTATCTGTGTATTTATTTGTCAAAAAACAAGAGGAGAGCCTGCACTGCAGTTTGAATCTCTTGCTGGAGATGCACTGTTCCTCACTTCTTTCCGGCTCTGATTTCGGGTTGCACCTTGCAGTCCCTCTGGAAATGTGACAAAGGCACAGGTTTGGAGTGTGTGCGAGTGTGCATTGTTTGTCTTGAAAAAAATACTGTCTTTTCACTAGCAGCATCCTTACTGCTCTGTGAAAAAGCTACTGTGTGCCCACTGCCAGTGATGCCTTAAGAGAAAGCTGTACTGGCCTGAAAGGCAAGAGAGGTCAAACTTTGCTTTGCTAAAGATCACATTTCAGCAAACGGAAAGGCCGTAAATGCCTGCACTGGTTGCCTTGACAGGGGTTGGATAGAGAATTGGAACAGACGGAGAAAAATCATATATTCAGGGCAAAAGCAGCAATGAAAGCAATACCAAAATTAGCCCTGCATGACCAGCAAGGCAAATAGTGATGCTGAAGAATGAATTAACTTTTCCCTCAAAGCCACGCTTACAGGGCCTGGTTTGCTGCAGAGACAGACTGCGGCCGGCATGGGGTTAGCAGATGCTTGAGCTAATTTGCACACCGTGACGAGCGTGATAATGCTGTCACGTGCAAGCATGTGCTTGCTCACGTGCCCTCCTCGTAGCACCTTGTGCTTTGAAGTTCCTTTGGGAGATCAGTGCGTAGTACGTGGGCCTTCCAGAACAGAGGGAGCAGAGGAAATACACCTGCTGTTTTATTCTGTAAGAGAAATGTTCTTGCTCCCATTACTGGGCAAGAAAACAGACAAGATGTCCTCCTGAGTGTTCCTCTGGGTGTATTTGCTGGGCTGCATGGAGTCCCTAAACATGGATATTTGCAGTTTTGAATCTGCATATATGAACTGGTTTCTCGCTTGTACTGTATGTGTCTCTTCTGTACTGCCCCTTCTGAATATTTACATATCTGAGGTTTTTTTACTTTACATAATCCTGGGGGAAAATATTAAGCCTGCAGGCATTTGCACTAGAAATGTCATTTTAGATATGACAGGGCCCAGTTTAACAGCATCGTGGGATATAAAGTTGTGGACAAAATGCCCTAAATTGCTCAGTGACATTTTGTTGTAATGACAAGCAATACCATCAAACAAGTACAACAAAGACCTGCCTGGGCAGATTGGTTGGTTGTTTTTTTTCCCTGTGGTTCTTTTGGAGTGCATAGTTATTTTGCATGGATGCAAGAGGGAAAGCGAACACAGATACTGTATTTGGCTAATTAACCTTAGAGCAGCCTAATTTCTTGAAAAAAATGCCTCAGAGCAGACTTATTCATGGCTTTACGTGAATCATTTCACTCGCCCACAACAGGACCTTGATCTTGCTTAGGGGCCCTTATTCCACAGCCATATACAAAGGAAAATTTTGTAGCTATTATTCCAGGGCTTAAGTTCTCTCTCTCACGACCAGACACATGGCCTAATATCTGTTGGCAAGCTGGGAATACAAAATGAAACACCATTATATATGATCTATTTACAGCTGTATATGTGCTGGTGCTGATCCATCTGTGTTTCAGGCCATGTGCCACTTGGGGTATAGTGGGAGGGAAGCCCATTTAGAAAACAAGTTTGCAGAGCAATGCATTTCTACTGATGATGATCTTGGATAAGATCTTTCGACCTCAAGGTTTCATTTTTCTCCTGCATCTGATGACCACTGTGAGACAATAGCAAGCCTGAGCCAGGTTATTAGCTTTGAATGGTTAGTTCCAACAGTGTTCAGCCCTCATTTAGGGACCAAGTTGGATGGCTGGGTTTTCAAAAGGGCTTTCTACGTCTGGTATCACATGCTTTTGAAAATCTGAGCTGTGTCCAGGGCTGAAGTGAAGCAAAGCTTTTGGAAATTGTGCCCCACTTGTGGTTGTTGAGAGGTCTGAATCCTGCATGGCAATAAAGTCAAGTGTCCTTCCAGGTGGTATGGGACCCTCGTACCCAGCTGGTTTTCTGGTGAGCATATCATGGTTTGTTTGCACCTTCTGCTTCATCCTTACCGTGTTTTGCCATATTAGGCAAATAATAGAACTGGCAAAGATGCCGGTAATGAATACCATATTTTTTTTCTGTTGATGAGTTTCCTGCAAACACACATTTCTAAGAGTCTGCTAGTCAGAGCTGGCTGAACACTCCATACAAACGTATTTCAGCTTGCAGAGTGTTGGTGAATTATTTGCCATGACTAGCCTTTGGCTATTTACTGTGAGTTATGCGGAGTGAGTGATTAATCATGTACATTGGGTGCTTTTGTTTTATTTTGCTTTTTCACTCCATGACCGGATAACTGAAACAAGAGGAGTGAAATGAGGAAATTCAAGTTGCCACATAAAGACTTCCAGCATGAATGCTAGAGCCAACACACATTCATGTGAGAGCTGGCGAGACTTTTACTTCTTCCACTACCTCTGTGACATTTTGGCAATTCCTGAGCCCATTGCTGAGCTTTTAACTTGTCCCATGTGACACAATCCAAATATGCTGGGCCATGCTCCTTCTCAGTTACTGCAGTGATAGAACCATTGTCCAGATGATATTCCTCTTTAAGGAAAATCAATATTTTTTTGTGCAGGAACTTCATGGACTGGATATGTGTCCTTTTTGCTCAGCCAATGCTGCGGTGCGGTGTGAGAAGAGCATCAGCATTCATGTGAACAGCAGGGCCATCAGGGTTCAAGGTAAATGGGGACACAACCCTAAGGCAAGTTTTATTTTAGCTTATTCTGAGATAGTTCAAGGTCACCTGTGCCAAACCAGTGGCTTTAATTCTCCATCTTTGAGGAGAATTCAGCACAAACCCAGCCTGATTCCCAATAATAAAATCCCCAGCAGGAGCAGGGTCATGTTGATTAAGAAGTCTGTGTTGTTGTATGGGCTGACACCATGAGAACTCTTCTCAGCTGAGACCCTTTGCTTGTCCCAGTCACATGCAGGCTGGTGCCTGCTCTGCTTTGGCTGAGTTTGGAGTAAGCGAAGTGGCTTGTCAAATGTGAAAATTTGGGCACTGAGTGGGGACTGGTTTGAGCTGAAACATTACTTGTGCATACAATATGAAAACTACTGATTTAAAGCATCACCTCAAGTCACCTTTAAAGTGACTTCAAGTCCACAGTTGGGTGAAACTAGCAGACACATACAGCTGAAGTTTATATTGCTCTCTTTGGATTTATATTCCCTGTATAACTGGGTTTTGTTACTTATGTGTATACCTGTTCATTACCTAGTTCCTTCTTAGCAGCATCCCAGAACCTATTGCTTGTAAATAGTTTGGGAGAACCTTCAAAAAGAACCTCTTACAAATGTATACCCTCCAACTTTGCCTGGGGATAAAGTTTCCCTGCCTCCTGGAGTAGATGGGGGTTTTTTTATCCTGATTTTAAACTCATAGGCAAAGATTTTGAAAAATGTCATATGATTTTGGAAATCACAGTGGTTGAAGATTAATTTAGAGGCATTGTTGAACTACTTTGCAACCCGGGTATTGAATTTCAAGCAGCTCAAGTCATACCCCAGAAAAAAAATGTTTAAAATGATCAGTTGTTTTTGAAATTTTTACTTATGATATCTTCTATTACCTTCTTATACTTTCATTCACAGAATAACCACCACATTCAACTGCAACTGTGATCCTGGGCAGCAGGTACAAAACAGAAGAAGGAAGGAGACACTTAGTGCCTTGGCAAGCCTGGAACCCACATGCAAGGCAAACAGAGAGTAAGAAAAGGAGCAGAGAAGCTGGCACATGCAAGTTCACTTTATTGCCCTGGTAGTTCTTCAGGTACATTCAAGTCAATTTATACCTGGATCTTTGACCACATTTTTAACCTAGGTTAGTTTGTTGCACACTTTCATTGCACAGTTGTTAATTGTGTGTGGGTTTGTTTTATGTTTCCTTCTTTCTAACACTTGTAATGCTCTGTCTTGACTTTTGAGTGGTCGGAAAGATTTGGACTACTTGTCTGGGTTGTTTCCTTGATAGGGAGGAAGAGTGGAGTCTATTTTCAATATTTGTCCTATTTGTAAGTTATTTACACCCTTGGACAGGATTTTGATGGCAAAGCTGATGCTAATAGCAGGTGCAGATCTATTTTCAGAGCTACAGCAAGAGCAGCACTGTCTCTCAGCACCTCCAGCCAACAGCAGTCAATTCGCTGCCCAAAGCATCCCATGACACTGCGATTCGGAGTCCTAACTCTTCCCCAGCACAAAATGGGGCCCCACTGTAGAGAACATGAGCTTGGCACGCAACTTGGAAACGATTTCTCTCCCATATATTCAGCCACCTGGCTCAGCTGTGGATTAAGTAGGTTGTTCTCCTCACTTATTTTTGGGGCCAGTCCAGCTGGGGTAGTCTGGCTGACAAAGAGAGTGAAGGGGTCCGTATTTGCTTATTGCACTTGAATGGAATGGCTAGCATGTAGGCAGACCAGGCACTTCTCCCCTCTCCCCAGTGAAGGCACTCACCCACTTGTAAAGAGTGTGTGAGCGCAGGTATGTTACACAAGTATCCTGTCCCTGCAGCACACCTCCTCGGGAGCTTTCAAATAAAGCTGCTTCCAAACTTTTATGGGGAAATGAGAAGTTGTGTAAAATTCCAAAGGAAGCAGAAAGTATTAGATTTTTCTTCAAAATGAAGTAAAACTTCATAGCTTACTGATATCTTTTTGGCTAGTACTGCTCCAGTGCTTTATCATGTTGGCTTATGCACATCCATTGCCATTGTTACATCTGATATGATCAAGAATACAAGCCTTTGTTTTGGGAAATGGGCTTTCTTTGTTAACTTGCCTTCTCCCTTTTGGCTTGGCTGTGAAATCGTATAATAAAACACACACACAAAAATAAGATCTTTTAAAATTTCATTTGTTGCCCCAGATAAGGAGTTCAGTGGTATTGCTGATGAAATGGAAGGGGCAGATAGCTATGAAAATATACTGTGACTATTTTAAGCAGCTGGTGAAATGTGAATGTTTACCAGGATGAACCATTTTATAGTGCTTTAGTTTCTCCAGTTTGGCCCCAAAGACAACCAGAAATAGAGCAAAATATTAAATTATAAATGTATTCTTAAGGTAAGTATAAAGAATAAAACTGGCAAGATGAAATCTGGCACCTCCAAGGAGTATATCCTATCCCTTGTCTAATTCCAGTGATTTGCGTGAAGCGAAGTTCCTTATGTTGGGGATTGCACAACTTTTGTGGTGTTACATGCAATTACCTTTTACTGCCTAGACAAACTGTCAGAGCATTAACCTGAGGTTTTCCATGTAATGTTCCAGATGCACGTCCCCCTTGAAAAAGCCCATAATTCAGCTTATTTATAGCTGAATAAAAAACAATGCCTCCAAATAGGAGTCAAAGTTCAGAGGGATTGGCTGGTACAGCATTTTAAAGCCTAGTTCTCAGCAGGTTATAGGGCTGGAGAGAGGCCATAATAGGATATTGAAATGTTTTTCTTTTTCAGACTTGGCAATAAATTCCTTGACATCCCGTTATAATTTTATGAGCTGGTTGAGATTGTCGTATTGCATTAGCTCCTGACAAGCCTCCATGCAGGGAGGAGCACAAGCCTGCGTCAGTTGTTCACCTATGTGCGATGCTGGAGATGAGCAGGTAGATTTTTGACTCATCTACCTGTGTGGAAGGACATAATGGAAGCAACCTACAAAGTAGCCAACTGGTGTGGCATTTTAGTGCCACGGGGGGCTATTTCAGATCCCTTGAAAAGCCGGGTCTGAATCCTGAATGCCAGTGCCAGTTCACGCATGGAAACACGAGCGTGGAAGCCAAAACCAAAGGAATGAATATGTGAGCAGGAGCTCGCTGTCCAGGCTACATCAGTTGTCCCATGTGTGGACTCATATCACATGATATTGCAGCCCATGGTGATCTGTAAACAGACCCACTGCAACACAGAATCACAGACTTGTTTAGGTTGGAAAAGATCTTTAAGATCATCGAGTCCAACTGTCTACCCAACACTACCACGCCCACTAAACCATGTCCTGAAACACCTCAACTGTATGAACTGATTTTGCATCTGTTTGGTTGAAAAAGCATTAGCAGTCCACCTCGCGTGTCTTCTCCAAGTGAGTGTTTTATGTGCTGCTTCCCTTCATGCAAAGTAAACAAGTAAATGGACTGAAGGGAATTTTCTATGTGGTAGTTATATACATAACAAAAATGCACATATGACCTGTCATCTGTTTCTTTTTCCCAATGAACTGCAAAATCAACATACACAAATATGTTTATATGAACAGGCCAGAAAAACAGCTGGTTCATCAAATAAAAAGGGGCATGCTTGGCTCCGCTAGCCCAAGTGTTCAACTGGATCCCATGTATTTATAAAGTGAGAAAGTAGAGCATATTTGAAAATGCAGGTGTATAAATATTTCTGCCAGACCTGTTGGAGTATTTGAAGTCTCCCTCCAGCCGCTGCTCTGACTCACCACTTTCCAGCGCGCGGGGAATGCTGCGCTGTGGGCAGCAGCAACCCAGATCCCTGGGACGACACCAGCCGTGGCCCTGGGGCAGGGGCTGCACTGCCCTGGGGGGGCTTTGCCCGAGGAGCACTGGAGGACACCCCCAGGTCTGACCTCCTCCTGGCTGCAGGAGCGCGATGGAGCTGGGGCCAAGTGCAGGCTGGGGTGGAAGCTTCGTCCGGGGTGGAAGCGGTGGGTCGAGTCTGTGGAGGTGCTTCAGGCAGATGTGGAGCTGACCGTTTGTTTCCTTGGCCTGCCATCCGTGGAAGAAGGCTGCAGATTAACTGCCAACATGGAAAAACCGTTTCAGTTCTTAAGTCTAAACTTCAAAGACAGTCATTATATTTAATGTTACAAACCCCCTAATAATCCCGAGGAGGGAGAGCAGAGCAACAACGTTGGCACGCTGACACAAACTGCAGACGCAGTGCAAATATTATATTAGATACTTCCCAGCTACGACTTCCTCTGGGGTGCTGTCACTGCTGCACATGGAAAAGTAAATCCTTTCATAATAAAACACATGCACGCACGTATACGCGCACACACGCCCAGGCACACACCTGCACAGCCATAACCCAACTGTGGCGTAACGTGGGCTTTCTCAGCAAAGCTCGTGCAAGATCTCTGTCTGTTACAGAGCGATCCTGCGGTTTATCTAAGCTGCAGCCAGCCAACACAGGCTAATAGGTTTATATAAAATGCTTATACAAAATAAGTTTTCCAATATTTCATCTCCTTTTCTGTGTGTAGCTAGAGTGTCCACAACTAAATAAAACAATCGTTAATAGCTTTTTCTCAGTTACAGCCTTTTTTTGTTAAATGGGCCTTCTATGTTGCAAGTTTGACCAAGTAACGAAGAACTTTTTGATCCAAAGGGACAGAGAGAAATATAAGATCTATGGTAGAATTTGAAATCACAGTAATTTTTAATAGCCTGAAGCTCCAAAGCCAGTTGAGCATTGTTAGACAAGCAGAATCAGCTTTGTCTTCAAAAAACATCTGGCAATTTTTGTGCGCAACAAAATTTTGCAGGCAAGCTCAGAGAAAAAGAAAGGGAACCCGCAAGTTGGTTGTAATATTAATGCTATTCCACAGTTAACGAAAAATATTTTCAGCTACAAAGCTGATGATAAACTTCCATACCATCACCAGAAGTGTTACATTTACCAAACTCTGGTGTCAGTTTTACTTCAGGAGCCCTGTGAACGTTCCCTGCCTCTGCCAGGTTGGTGATTGTCCTGCCTCAGTCCTGTTACTAAAAGGCCAATCTTGACCCCTTTCAGTGTGCCTGAGTGTAAAATTTCGTCTGCATGCAAATTTGTCCTGGCTGAAGGCCTGAGAAGGAGCTTCAGCTTTGAAAAAAATTTAATGGTGAAGACACGATCTTGCTTTATGGAAAACTGTGTCACAACTCCTGCTTCTTTCAAAAGGAGCTGGGCTGTGCCTATGGTATTGAGGCTGCATGGTTTGTAAATGGCCTTAGACTGAACATCGATTTAGAAATTTGAGAATATTGTTTCTTTACTTCATGGTGAAGGACATCCCTAGTGTGAACAATGAGATATTTCTGCTGGGATAAAGGAATTCAGGAATTTTACCCTACTTGTTATAAACGTGACCTGAAGAAATCACCCATGGGTGTTATACTATTAGAATTTCCTCTCAGTTTATTTTCATGATACTATTAGAATTTTCTAATTTTGGTAACTTCTATAGAAGAGCTCATCCAACTTCCCCTGACTCTCAACAATGGCATAATAAAATCCCTAACTGGATCTGTTCCCACAAGTCCTGCCAGTTGCACCTCTCCCTCGGTCATCATGACGCTGATGAAAGCCACTAGATGTCACTGCTATATTGCACTAATAAAGTTAAAATAATATTTTTCTGGCAATAAATGTCCTGACTCATAAGGAAGTTGGGTTATAAAAGCCGTGGATAGTTTGGATTCCTTCCAGTTAAAAAACAAAACAAAACTTTTTTCCTTTTTTTTTTTTACTAAAAATATTGGATCCGAGTTCAAAACAGTCATTTAACAAATAACATTGACTTGTATTTTAAAAGGAAAAATACTTTGAAGTTAATACCAAGTAAAGAAACATGGTCTGTGGCTCTGTGAACTGAGATGATGGGAAAAAATTAAATCTGAAGGTCTACAGTGCTAAAGACAAGGCTTGACTAAATGCAGGGTTGGGGACATTCAGGAATACTCATATTCTCTTGCTCAACCAGAAAGTGAGGCAAAAGGCCAGTGAAATAATAGTAATAGCAGTAATAATAGTGTATATTTATATGGTGCCTTTCATCTCCCAGGTTTCCACGCTGCAGTGTCTAGCTGACTGCAGATACAATAATCACTTCACTCACCACCGAGCAGGAACCACCCTTGGCAAGGCCATGGCAGCTGTCAAACAGCACATTAGGAATCGCTGCTCCAATTCAAAAGATTGTGAGGGCATTTTTGAAGCAGGTAAAGTGTATTTTAATGGGCCAGCTCTGCATTTGTCCATATTGCTGGGGCTAATTCAAGTTCTCTCATATGTTTCTCTCTACTGGAGGGGGAGGGTGTTTTGGCTTTTTTTTTGTTTGTTTTAAGACTTTGGTTACTGAAAAATTGGCAAGTGAGCTCAACTTTTTCACCCTTCCTGGGAAGAAATTCAACGTGTCTCAAGTGGCCACGTGATTACACCTTACTGTTACCTAACTGAATCCTTGCGTTTTTCTTTTGATGTCACCTAGGCAAGAACCAGTCAGATCTGACTTACACTGCTGCAGGTAATGAACATGCTGAACCCTTGATGGTGGAAGATGCAGAGAATATCCTAAATTCTAATAAGAAAAAGCTCAGCTGAGGTAGGGCCTGCCTTCCCTATCTAGGGAAGTTCTTTTTTGAAGAGGAAGAATGCAAGGTTCTTGGGATGGGATGGGATGGGATGGGAGGAGAGGGGTATTTTTGCCCCATGTGAATCCTTTGCCTTTTGTCTACCAGTAAGTGATATGGACATCATGCAATTTGGTAACCAGCATTTTGGTATAGATGTGAGAGCACATATTAAGAGGGCAACCATTTTTGGCAGTGTAGGATCCTGTCTCCCCGCATTCTTGATTTTGTTATCGCAGTAGAATTAGCTGAAGTTATTGCTATTTAACAGAGGAGCATTTTACAATCTGAGGAACCTCAGTGCAGCTGCAGCCTGGAGTGGAGCCCCATCCCTGTGTCTGGGTGGGTCATGCTGCACAGTGTGAGGGGGTGTCATGAGCCATTTGCTCTCATTAAATGTAGCTGCTCTGTGACCCCTTGCCCAGAAAGATGGAGAAGAACTGTTCTGTACTACTACTGGCACATGTGATCATTGAGAGAAAGCAATTAGGTTCCCTGTCATGACTTGAGTAGTTTTAGTCTGTGTCTGCTGCGTAACATGAGTGGGCTGTGGTATAAAATGAGTGTAAACCATGCTCTGGCTTTCATCCACATCAGAGGAGCTAGTTAACTGACCTGGAACTAGCATCAAAGGTAGGTGAGATGTTTTTTAAGTGTCTGGAGCTGGGCTGGACACAATGCCTGAGAAAAAGCCTGCTACACATCACCTTTGCAGGGAAAGTGCCTACTGTGTGCCTGCTCTTCTCCAATGATGCCTCTGTTTTAATGTTAGTTAGGATAACTTAGGTGGATGAATCTATGGTTTGGAAAGCACTTTGGGACTAATGGTGCTGTATCACTGTAGGCTTCTGTTAAGTACCTGGTATCAAGCAAAAAACTCATCCAAAGACACTCACAGACACACACTGTAACTAAAACTGGAGGGAGAGGTACTCGGTGTCTCTCCTGACGGGTAGTACTACAGAGCTTATATGTTCTAGGTCTAGGTACACTCCCAGATGGAGAACGAATGAGGCAGAGAAACGAGGCACAGGCAAGAATAACTCACTTCCCTGGCTCAAGTTACTGACAAAGGCATGAAAGCCTCAGCCTGTAGTATGAATTATGACCTATCAACTCAACCAGAGTCATAATAAGAAGGGAGGAATCAGATGAGTAAGGCAATAGGGGAAAAGCAAATACTGTGAGTAATGGCAACAAGAGGTTAGTTCCCTAGAAGTTGTCTAACCACATTAGATAGCACAGCTTAGTGACTAACTCTGAGCCCAGTGTCTAGAGAATAAATCAAATGTTTTTTTTGTTGTTGATAGAACATTTTCTCCACAGCAGATGGATTTAATATTTCCTGGATCCATACTGTTTAAGACTTGGAGTGGGGATGCTTTTCCAGGATTGCATTATTGATGGCTCCGTTTCCAAGGGATGCAAACTCAGAGAGTTGTCCTAGGACTTGTTGCTATAAACTGTTAAGTGAGGATTTTTGTCTGTGTCTTCTTTGTTTCCTTCTTCCATTTGTTGACTTGAGTGTTTGCTCCCGATTCACTTCACTTCTCTGGGACCAGTTAGTTCCTCCCACTATTACTTCTGCTTGCTTCTCTTCCCTGCTCCTCCTCATTGTCACTTCCACACCTCTCCTCTGTCCAGGTTGTGGGGACTAGCCTAGATTTTGCCAGGCTGACAGCAGTAGCAGGCAGTGCTGGTGTCAGGATACCACCGAGCTCCCCTTCACTCAGTGTGCCAGCTCCTCTCCTCTCCAACTAGCTCCCAAACTACTCTTTGCCCAGAGCAGTATGAATGGTGGAGTATTCCCAAAGTGCGGTGCGAGGAAGCAGAATGACTCTGAAGTGCGATGTTCTCTCAGCTGAATGGGAAAGCCGAGGTGACTACCATCTCCTATAACACAGGTTGTTATTCTTTTAAAATGATGTAATCTTAAAGGGTATTTTTCTGAAAGGTACCTCCCAAAATAAGCCTCTTCGAACTACATTCTGTGCACAAATACATCTAGCTGGTGCATAAATACATGCAGCTGCCACAAGATCATGTAAATTCATAGGTATCAAATGGTACATTGCCAGCTTCTTCAGTTGAGATGTGTGATCTGACCAGGGCTCTTGAATGCAAGAGATGTAATAGATCTGGGCTAACTCACTACCAAAATGCTTTTTCACATGTGAATTTTCATTCTGCTGTATCTTATCTTTCAGCTTTGTCAGATGGTGCTGGATTTGCAACAAACTTGAGCAGCATAACCTTTCAGTCCTCTAAAGAGGTTGTGGGGAGCTCTCCCTTCCATCCTGTCAGGCTGTCAATTTGGTCTTCTTGCTGACCAGTTTACACTCTAACCAGACGTGAAATTCAGACTGTCTCGGTCAAAGAAGGTTGTTTGGCAAGTCTAGATGGATATGTATAGTAGACCAGCCACTACAGAAACATATCTATATATGTATATAGATATATACATTTGTCTTCAGGTAGACAAAATTTTAGTTCCCAGGCAGTTGTGGGGCCTGGGACAAGCCATGGCTGGCTGCGTGCAGGAGAGCTGCCCTACTCTCCAAAAGAGAAGTGCACCATTCCCACTACAACAAGTTCTTACTTGGGAAGCGGTTATTTGAAAAGGCAGGGGGAGTGAGTGGCTGGGAAGAAAGGCCAGCTTTGAATGTGAAGAAGATACCTTTCCAAAATGGTCCATGACTGGCTGTAAATTCTTCAAAGCCCATCTTTACATATTAAATATACTGACTACACATAAGTCAAGAGGAGACCAGCCTCTTTATAGACCAAGTACCCCAAGAGTTTCTGTAGGACATTTACTGCTCCCCTGCTGAGCCAAAGTCTGGATTATGTTTTTTTCATCAAAAATATACATAGAATTAAGAATCAAGTTTTTCCTACCATGCTTTTTGCTGTCCTTCAACTATATGAAGGGGGGTCACTGCAAAATTAGAGTAACAGAAAAATTTACCTGTCAGTGATTAGTGTTTGGGTTGTTTTTTTTAAACTAATTCATTAAGAGTAGCTGAATTTAATTTCTTACTCAGCCTGTAAATCCTTCCTCTTTGTCTATCTCTAGCCCACTTCCTCTTACTTCAGCACTTCCTGCAAGGTCTATGTGGCGCTCACAAGACAGTGTTATTCCACAATGACTAAGTTGTCCTGAAGTGTGTTATGGTTTAATAACAACAGGAATTAGGTTTGCTGCTACCAAAACCATTTTATTATGACACATCCAAAGACATAAAACCCTCTTGTGCAATAATAAGGGGAAAAAACTCTTTCCATCCATTTGTACAAAAGAAGCCTCAAGAGATTAGTACTATAATAAGAAGAAAACAAACATGACTCAGTTTAGAAAAATGTAGCTAATATGTCTAAAGGAAACTGCAAGTACTTAATCAGACAGAGAGATTTGGGAAGCAGTATTATTGGACGTGACCTGTGAGTTATAGGGAGACAGCAAATCAGATATTAAATAGATAATTATGCTTTTTGCTGAGATGGCACTGGCATCATGGGGTTTGGGATATTGTGTTCAGTTGTGTGTGTCCCAATTGGATGGAAGATATGAGTGAGTTGGTGGGAATTAAGTAGCTATGAAAATAATCAGGTGAGGGAGACAAAAAAACTTGGGGGGAATAATTAAAAAGAAAGCAAGTATTGAGAGTTTGACAAAGTGATGGCACAAGGAAGGGTGAAGGAGTTCAAATATATGAAAGCCCTAAGTGGGAAGAGGAACCACATAATGAAACACATGAGACGAGATCTGAAGGGTGAGAGGAAAGAAAATTTTAGGCTGACTAGCAAGAGAGGACTGTGGAACCTCTTAAGACTCATAATGGATACCCCATCCTTTCATTTTATTTAAATAAATACATGAAAGTACTATGAAATACCAGACTAAACAACTTGAGTTACTTTGGGCAGAAATGGGGAAAAAGGGCTAGGAAAGGAAAAATTAGGTCAGTCTTTTGCATCTCTAATTTCAGGACTGATTCAGTTTCATGTCACTAATGTACTTTGAGGTTACCTTGTCCGAACTTCAGTGGATCAAAAGGTTGGGTCAAGTTTAGTGAGGCTTATCTGAGTTCTCTGACAGAAGTGTTGTGAACTTTTTAATTGGGTCGGATAAGGGGTAGTTGCCTCTGGAAAGCTTCCTATTTACTCAAAAGTTTGAAACAGAGGGTTTAACCTCCTCTCCTCATCAGTCCTTCCAGTCTTAGGCAACTAAGAGCTGTACCTTCAGGGCTACTGCTGATACTGAGTTAAGGTTATCGTATTTACTTAACCAAGGTAAAACTGTAACGTACAGTTAAAAATGTGAGCACAGTGTTGCTTCTGTTTTGGCCCTACACCCACTCTGGCTAGATATCAGAGGTGAAAAGACAATCTGAAGTTACATATTATTGATATTAAAAAGTTAATGGAATCTTTTCAGGCCTTACAGTGAAAGGTTCACTTTGGTTCACGTCATTTTCTCCAGGCTATTTACGCAACTTTCTGTATTACATAGGGTATCAGATAAAAATTAAAAATGCTAATACTTGAGAAGTTTTCTGATGATTGTGACCTCTGTCTCACCTCAGTAGGAGCCATAGAGACATACAACTGAAATTTTCAAGAGCCTACGGTGCACAGGAACTGAGCCACATGACCTGCAAGTCTCCTGTTCAGTGGCTTTCATACAGGCCGACAGCGAAGCAGACGGGAAGTGAGAGTTCACTGAGAAACAACACATCCTCATCAGTGCGCCGAGATGCAGGATGCCAATCTGAATTCCTGACATATTAGCATTTGAGCCATAGGCAACTGCCAATGGCCCTCTGGCCAAGCCAGGCCAAACAAAAAGTTCCTCTTGAATGTTAAAATTAGAAATAAGATATTACTCAGTTGGACATCACAATAATAGCAGTTGCTCACACTTGCTTGGAATCATTCTAACAGGTTTAGGACTAACTCTCTCCCCTCCTTTCCGGAGGCTGCAGGTACATAACACTATTTTGACCTGTCAGGAGTCTCTTCTAATGCACTTGCTGTAGTATCGCAGGGTGCAGACTCTGTAGTTATGAAACAGCAACGCCTTGTTTTCTTGGACTTTGTAAAAAACAAGAGGTAGTTTTGTTTTTACTTAAAAGCCTTTTAACAGCGCTTTGATGATGCACTGAACCTCTCAGGTAGTTGGGTCTATTACTTGTATGTGTTTGGGGACAAGGATGAAAAGAAAAGGGATGAGGAGCATGGGGGAAACCAATCAGCAGAGCCTGGTGTCCTGTGGAGTTGTCTAGTGTAACAAACAAATAAATTACTTACTTTGAGTAAGTCCTGAAGTTTAGTATTGTTTGTAGCACAGAGAGGGTCTCTGCTTAGTAACTCTCAGCAGCACAGGGAAAAAGTTCTCTGCGTGAAGGAAAATCACCTCTGTCATCACATGCAAGACTTTGAGAAGAGGCAGACAGATGGGCAGGCACACACCCACAGAGTGGCTGGTGCCTTGTTTTGTTTTGTTTTCTTGCTCTACCTTGGCTTCAGAATTCTTTGTTTCTCTAGCATTGGTTACCACCTACCTAACATGACAGGACTTTGATGTAGAAGGCATGAGACTCTGCAGCTTGAAATAAAAAGCCAGCCTTGAAGCTGAGACTATAATGACTTCGTGTTGCAGATGGACTTGTCTCAGTGGGAGAACTGTGACATGCACCAAAAGCAAAATTTGTTCTTCCAGAGTTCAAGTCTTTTAGTTTAGATTAATAAAAAAAAGGGTGGTGCATCCCAGCAGAGCTTGATTTCTCTGTCACTGTGGAACAATGAGCAGTTAAAGCTACATTATCATCTGAACCTGGCTTGGCTGGGGCTTTCTGCAGCTGCAGATTTGAAAGCAACATTAGAACTGGCTCTACTAGATACGACTGTAGTGGGAGTTTATGGGGTGGGGAGGGGTGATTGTTAACTTGAATTGCATACTTCTGGGTTGTTCTTTCTTTTATTATTGGTAATGAAGTGTTCTTTTCTTGCTAAAACTTAGGACTGCGCCAGTCAGCAGCATGGGTGTGTAGTGAGGACTGTGCTGCCTACCCACCATGATAATAGCACTCTCATGTCATGGCTGGCATGCTTCTGTGCATGCATGATCACCAATTTTTTGCCATTGGGTGAGACTTCTACATCAAAGAGGTTTATAAGCAGAACCTCCAATGTGTTTGAGGTTTGCCCATCACTGCATGATACTTCCCAAGAGCATATTTCCTCATTAAAAAGTAGCCAGACTTGTTCCTGACTGCATTATGGTTAGTTTTGATTCAAGGCTGCCTCCAGAATCAATGGGAGTGTGCTCTTGGAAAGTACTATACAGAGATGGGGAAACCTCAAACATTTTGGAGGTTCAGTTTGGAAACCTCTTTGGTTTGGAAGTCCACCAAAAGCATGTCATGAGATGGTTAGAAGGCTGGGTGGGGTTTACATCTGAGGATAGAGTGCAAAAGTGAGAATTGTTTAGCTTGGAAGCAGAAAGGGTTGGAGAGTATGTGAGTGAGGTGTTTAAGAAAGATACCATGAAAACTAATCCACTCCTCAAATTAACATGGCTCCCTAATATGAAAGCAAGGGGTCAGTTAGCAAAAATGAAATGGGGAAAATACTTTAGCATGTATGATTCAACTAGACTATTTAGAAGTCCTGATCTCCAAAGGCTGTAGACAAGCAATTGGTACAAACAGCACAATTTAGCAGAAATGGCATTGATTTTGAGACTTTGCTGTTTGCCCCTAAGCAAAGTTTTCTCTCCTCTATATGCCTCCCTGTCTCCTCTGTATGTCTTGTCTGTTAAGGTTATAAATAAATTAGAGTGGACAATCAGTCCGAATTGTGTGCTATTAAAGCACGTCACTCAACAGGGCATCAATCCTGGTGGTGCACTTCAGGCTCTTCCTCAGTATCATATCTAGCACAGGTTTTTGTGTAGCTTTGATAGAAACAGTTGGAGCAGTCTTTGGACTGTTTAGGCACTTAATGATGACATTGGGTGTCTGATGGGATTTTTAAAAGTACCTACATGACAAAATCCTGTTAGGAATCCAGTATCCAGCTTCTTTTGAAAAGTCTACCAGGTAGGTGTTTTCATCCCAAGAGCTTATACGCAAAAATTTCTGGTTGTCTTCCACTGTGCCTCACAGTAATACAACAGGTATAGCAGCACCACCTCCTCTTAAGGGTACCTTGTGGTGGTAAATACATCAATCTGTAAGATGCCTAGATAGTAGAAAAGAAATAAAGCTTAGAATCATAGAATCAGAATCATTTAGTTTGGAAAAGACCTTTAAGATCATCGAGTCCAACCATCAATCATGCCCACTAAACCATGTCCCGAAGTGCCTTGTCTATGCGCTTTTTGAATACCTCCAGGGATGGTGACTCAACCACTTCCCTGGGCAGCCTGTTCCAATACCTGACAACCCTTTCAGTAAAGAAATTTTTCCTAATATCCAACCTAAACCTCCCCTGCTACAACTTGAGGCCATTTTCTCTCATCCTATCTCCAGCAACCTGACAGAAGAGACCAGCACCCACCTGAGTACAACCTCCTTTCAGGTAGTTATAGAGAGCGATAAGGTCTCCCCTCAGCCTCCTTTTCTCCACACTAAACAACCCCAGTTCCCCCAGCTGCTCCTCATAAGACTTGTGCTCCAGGCCCCTCACCAGCTTGGTTGCCCTTCTCTGGATATGCTCCAGCAGCTCAAGAAAGACTGGATTCTGGACAAACTTAGGAAAGAAATTGTCCCAGTTCTGGAAAGTGGCTCTTCATCCAGACTCTTCAGACTAGTGGTGGTGTGACAGTTTACTCCAAGAACATTTCTGGATAAAGTACCTTGCTGCTGAGTGCATTACCTGTCAATTTATCTAAGTGGCCCTTCTGTTCTCTTCAGAAAGCTCATGATGACTTAAATCATAGGAAGGAATCAACTGAATGTAACTTTAAAAATGTAAACCATAGATGACAATATATAGTACAAATCCAAAAAGGAGCTGAAAATAGAAATCAAACTGAATATCCTGGGGTTGAGGGGTTAGTCCCTGAAGTAGCAGTGGGAGGCAAGCTGAATTAGAATAAAAACAACAAACCAAAGGTCATCTGTCTCCACTGGGGTGGTGGACAAAACAAAGCAGTGTGAACAGGCAGTTTTGTGATGCCTGCAGCCTGGGACTATTAATCACGGTCCAGAGCTGTGTTGACCTCTTCAGGGGTGGGGGTGGAGGAGAATAGGAGGAGACTTTTGTGCAAGTATCAGATTATCCTAAGGGTAAGAAGTAGAGATTTATGAGACGCTGTATTCCCAATCACCTTTTCCCTCTATCTTCCAGCCTGGAGCTGCCTGTCAGTCTGTGACCTAGGTGAGGCAGGGCATAGGTAGTCACCACTCACATGGGGAGGACAGTGCCAGGCAGTAATCTGCTCTGCTGGCACTGCAAACTCTATTTTGCCCACCCTGCTGAGAAGCCTTCAGTTGCTCATGAAGATAATATTGCTATCACCTGGAGATGTTTCTCTTAGCAACTATCAAGCCCTTATAAGACTTTGAGGACCTAGAGCAGGGCTTCAGAACTGCAGCTGACAGAAAAATGCAGAGGCATTTGGCTTATCAGAAAAGAAAGCAGCAAGGACAGTTTTAAAGTCTCCAAGGGCTGGAATAGCACTGCACATGGGTAATGGGTACAGCAACTGATCCCTTCCGTGGAACAGGTATGAGCTCTGATTTCTTGAGACAGGGTTGATGTAAAGCCCCTGTGATTAATGTATCTCACCACTGGATGTCATTGTTTCTCTATAGGAAAGCATCAGGGACACTTTTATTTGGCAGTAAAATTGTTTTTATTGTCTTTTTTTTTTTTTCTTCCCCCAAATAAAGAGCCTCACATATGGGATATTCAGGTGTTTGGCACCTTTTCCACTTGGCTACAGCAAGCTCAGGAACCAGATTACGCTTCTTGTTTTCCTAGGGTGGGGAAGGTTTACAGCCTTGTGATGAATATGGTCTATCCTCAAACTTGCAGCTATCAGGCCAGCTCTTCAGCTGGTGTAAATTGTACTGCTCTGTTGAGTCAAAGAAGCAATGCCAATTTAAACAGGCTGAGGATCTAGCCTGTTATGCCTGCTTCTTTCAAGTCCCACTCAACTACAGCCAATCCTTCCTGCTGCCTCATACATCACCTTCATGCCCTTGTGTCCCACCTTTTTCTTAGTGTTCTCTTACAACAGACCTAATCCTTTGTTCTCCTTTCTGTCTCAGTCCACTGTTTGAAAATTTCATCCAAATTTTGGTATCAGTCATTTTTCCATGTTCTTTCTGCTTTTGTTCATATTGTCTTCAAGATACCCCTTCTAGATGCAAATCTGGAAAGACAGCCTTAGAGAAATGTGGTCAACTGGAAAAGGAAACAAGTCACATAAACTTAGCCCAGAATCTTGTCCAACTTAACATCTACTTTGGCTTTTTGGTTGTTCTGAATTTGCTTCTGATCCCATCTCAGTGTTAATTTTCCACACCCATCCCTCCATTTTTTTTTTAAATCTCAAAGTATATGTTTGGGCAGGTATAACTGTAACATGGAAAACTAAAACTCTTTGGTATTAAACAAGCAGCATGGGATTTTACCTTGTTAGTTCCTGACATGGGCACAGAGAAAGTCTGGGAGGAGGTTAATTTTAATGCAATCAGCAGCTAATCTGCTGATAAGGCTACCATGCTTCCTATCAATTGCTGCTTCCACAGATGCTCTGTGCCATTCACCAGTACAGAGGGTAATTTGCTTTCTGGAGGTTCATGAACTGAATGGCACCATTGACAGAGAATTACAGAATGGGTTCAATTTTCTTCCGGTGAGTAGTTTACTTAGCATCCTTCTGTGAAAGTTCAGTGTCAGCAGGCGGCTCTCAGGCTTGATGGCTTACAGTACTCTTACCATCTTTCCATCGCATTTCCTTACCTAGAATGAAAAGTTAATTAAACCAGTTAATTATTCATACAGCAATAAGCAAGGAAAAACATCTTTCAGCATCACAGTGATAAAACAGACCAATTCTTTTTACTTTCTTTATATCTACCATATGTCCATCAGCTTGGGTAGAGTATTATTTGAAAGATGTTGAAGACTGCTTTTCTGATCACAGGTGTGAGGGCCTGCAGGAGAACATGAGCCTGCTCAGTCAAATGAGCTATCGTTTGTTTTTTAATAAATCTGCCTGCCCACCTTGCACATATGCAGTGATAGATCTAATGCCACTTTACACTGAGCGTTATCTTTCTCAGAAAAGCTGTACCCCAAGGTCCGAGGCTGCATGCATTGAAGTTAGTGATGAATCTGACAGTGCTCTTTCTATACCAAATCAGTTGGCTGTTCTGCTAGTAAAAGCACTAAACTGGGGCTAGAGAAAGTAATTCAAACATCTTGTTTCACTCAGAGTTCTGGAAGAGATGAAGAGGATACCATTGCTGCTTGAAAAGCGGGCATAGAAAACAGCAAAACAGTTCTGTGAGATGGTCTTCATCCAATTCTTCATAGATTTTTGGTGTAAGTGAAGATAATTTGTAACTAAATAAATAGAAGGATGATGGAGGTGTTTGTGTGCTACAAGGATTTAGGAGATCTATGATGTAATGAAACCATGCAACTTCAGAGTGTAAGTACAGATGTTGCTCTGATGAAATATAATTAAATTCTTAGTTTCCCTGAAGAAAATTAAAAAAAAAAAAAGACTTGGCATCTCCCACAGAGAGTCTTTTGGGGTTAGATAAACTGAAATCTTATTGAGTTTTAACATCAAAGTGTGTTATAATCTCAAATGTGGCTGTAATAACAATACCTTCTTACCAATTAAATAGGTAGTCTGTGTGGGTTTGGGATCCTGCTCACTGAGTTAAAACCAAAAAATATTCCTAACTCCTTTTGTACTCCTGTTACCTAGTCATCAGGGCTGCAGCAGAGAGGGGTATATTCTGCTCAGATTTCACAATGGTAATTCATTTTATATCCATTTTATAATTTTCATGTTTTAAATGGAAAATGGTGTCTCTGGCAATGAGATGACTAGTGAGCAAGGCACTTCCAGGGGCTGTTTGGTATGTCTGATGGAGTAGTAACTTCTGAATCCTTGATGGCTAGTGTAAAGGGCTAAAGTCTCTACCTCAGAGTGCCTCTCAGAGGTCCCTTTGTTTAACAAAGGAGCACTATGAGCAGCAGGTGATGCTCTTGATGTGACGTGTTGGAGAGAAAGCCATCTGTAACAGGCATCTAAAGAAAATTCATGGTCAGAGCCTCCAGGATGTCTGACTTTGAGGACAGTAGGTTTGGGTTTATTGTTTATTTATCAATACACCACAGGAAATATTTTAAATAGCTTTGCAGATCTCAAATCACTGGTGAAATATGTTCTGAAATAGATACAGGAGGGGCTGAATAAGATGAATGACATTTTCAGAAAAAAGATCTAAACAGATTCAGCAATATGAAGCCATCTAACTGAGGCTGTTCAACAAGGAGTAATTTAACTGAAAGCAGGACCTGTATTATGAAGGTTTCTCTTGGTCTCTGACATGTTGTGATTTTCAATTCTGATGCCAAAATCAGTTATTTTACACTGAGAGAGATCATTTCCTTATTATTTTGCCAGCTGCTCTCTTTTCTCATCTGCATATATTCTTTGGTTATTACGTCAGTATCTTTTGACATAATGTGTTCAGGTCCTTGCTCATTAGGCTGTTTAGTGACCATAACTGAATAAATAATTGATCAGAGTGCTGAAGAGGGAAGACAGAAGGTATTAAAAATACAATAGGGCACAATCTTGTCTTTGTCGTTAAGACAATTTGCATCTCAGCTCTACCACTGCTTAGGTTACATACTCAGAGATACTTGTATAAATATTCATACAAATTTACTTATTTATACAAGTATCTCTGTTGAAAACAGTAAGACAGCTTGTGTGGATATGGCTCAAAGTAATGACTTTTTTTCCTGGAGTTTCTGGTTTGTCAACAAACAAGACCACCGTCAACAAAAGTTGTCAGCTCTGTCCCAGATTGCTTTATGGGTCAGAGTCCTCAAGGAAGCAGTTTTTAAGGACACAAAAATGAAAAGAATGAAACTTTTACTTATTCACATTTGGTCTGAACATTGTCATTGTTTGTTTTGAGAACAATTCAAAATTTTTTATCTGCAATGATTCTTCCCGTGTTCCTAACCATATTGGCACTGCAGATCATGTGGCAGTTAGCATTATTGCTCAACAATTGCTATCTTGTAAAACTGGAGTTCCTGCAGCATATAACATACAGCTACCAGTATCATAGGTAATAGGTACGCTGCTGAGGGGTTTTAGCAGAATGTAAATGGTTTAGATATTTAACTCCAGTGAAATAAATAAGGCTTAGGCTTCTTTATAAATCTCAGCTATCACGCCTGTACATTCAATTTGATGACTCACTGCTGTAATCCATCTGCCCAGGCTGGAACGTGGCAGCCATTCTGCGCTAACAACTCAACAGAGCGGTTTATTTTTCTGAAGAGGAGATGTGAGGAATAATTTGTCCAACTGAAACTGCAAGGTGAGTCACAAAGGTGATGACAAGGATTAACTTCCTGCAGCCTGGTCTCATGACTGCAGAAACATTTGAGAGAGTCTTGCAGGAGACAACTTCACACAGAGCTGGAACACATCTGGATAACTGTCCATCAGGAATGCCCTTTGAGTAAAGCTAGCAGCGTGGGCTTTCTCTCCAACTTTAAAGAGGAGACTTTAAAGTCTTTTGTCTGTGGCTGTGAATATTTTCAGATGACTGGCCAGGATTGAGAGCTCTCATCAATGACTTTGAAAGCAGGCTGGCGCTCATTTAAACACTATTTGTTTAGCACTCCTTGCTGCTCCTCCAAAGTGCAAAGGAGAAGTTCATTACTTAAATACTTGTGGCCTTTCAATAGGAGTGTGATACCCAACTCCTTTTGGGTACCTTGAAAAACGTCCCTTTACAGTCCTGCTAAAACTTGCTGTGCTAGTTGAAAGCAATTTGTCTCGTTTCACGTCCTGAACTCTCATATAGCACAGCTACCTTTGCACTAGTAACCAGCTCCAGAAGTGACAGTCCTTACTGCATGCTTTAAGAGAATGTCTGATGGCAGGAGTATGCTGACAAAGGGAACAACATCTCAGTGTCTCAGGTTGTTTGGGTAACAAATTAAACTTCTGCTTGTTTCCCCAAACTGTAGCTGTGACCTGGACATTTTGCAGCTGCTACACCATTAAGTAGAAGTTCATAGTATTGCCAATAAAAGATATGAAAGAAATAATTTTCAAGTGGTAGGTTTGACTTGTCTTCTTGTTCTAGGGGCTCTAAAGTGGATTTCAATCATGTTCAGTCACAGCCATGTCAAACTCAATTGCCCAAATTAAGGCTGTTCCCAACTGCCTAAAACTGTTTTTGTGTCAGGAGATCTATGCAACACTTCTCAGAGCTTTGACCTAGTAAATTTGCCCTCTGGAGCTACTCTTTTGATTTTTTCCAACACCTAAAAATCCAATTCTTTGAACCAAGTATTCCATAAAAGACTCAGTGGCCAGGTCTACTGCACAGTATGTATCATGGAAGGAGAGGCCAGAACAGACCAACTACTGCAAGATACTAAGTTAGACAAAACTGAAAGTAGCCCAAAACACGTTAAACAGTAAAAATGACTGTGGTGCTCTCAGGGCTTAAATACAGAACTTGACAATGACTGTAAAGGGCAGCAATGCATTTCTCTTAGATGAAAAAGGAACAGACACGCAATGTTCTCTCTGGCTTCTTTGGAAAAGCATTTAGAAGCTCTCATGTTATATGAAGAAATAGGAGAAGCAATTAGCACTGAAGCCAAACTGCAACTCTCAGTCTGAATAGCACTTCACACAAACAGACCTGCTGAACCCCATGGTTTTATTCAAGTAATGAAGTGTTGTTGCTCAGTGTAATTAAGGATTGCCAGCATTGGACCCTGAAAGTATAATAACAGCTTTCATCATGTAGGATCTTAAAGCATGATGCAGGCTACAAATCAAGTTCTCTGCACTCTCTCCTTTCAAAATGAAATCAGACACATTTTCTGCTCTTCTAGGCCCAGTGTCCCATTTAGAAAATGTACTTTTTTGTTGAGCCAAGGAGCAACTGCTTTACTGGCAGTAGTTAATGTCATAACACTAAGGAGGGTACTTTTGACAGTTTGTATCATCCTCTCAGCTTGTTCAAAGTGTCAGTGAAGGTTATCCTATTAGCTGTTGCTGCAGAGGCTGTCTCCTCCCGGCCTCTGAGAGCCCGGAACCTGTTTTGCAGAGCTCACTGACAGCAGAAAAAGTACAACTGTGACCATGAACGTTAAGACTGGCAGTGAAATGCTTTTTCATGGGTGAGGTCTATTTTTCTTTCTGATGTGATTCTATGCTACGATGCTACCCTGATTTGTCATTTTGGACCTCCTAGGTTATTTTGATAACAAATAAACTGCAGGTGCTTTGAAGGGCCACCTGCTATGTCAGGTGGGATTGATGTAAATGTCTGAAGTACTTGCAAGTTTTATCCTTTTGTTAAATCTAATGTTACATATGTGGCTGAATGTCCTATTGCACTATGCGTGTTGAGAAGCAACAGACATGAATAGCATATATGAGAAATGATGCACAAAGCCTGTGAGTTTATATACTCCTTTTTGGGCCAAATACTTTACTGAGGGGGATTATTGTGAGTTTTAACTTCTGCAGCTGTTTCTCTGTGTTCATAAAAATTCAAAGTTCAGTCTCATGTTACACCAGGGTAAACCAGATGTACTTCATGTTTCAGGTACTGCCCACTGAAAATTACTCTCGGTTCACAGCAGCAAAAGCATTGTGGAACCAGTATGAATTTGTCTTTCAGTGAGGCTCCTTGTCCTTATCTTTCTAAGTAACTAGTCCAAAACTCCTGTGACTATAAGATTTTCTATGATACTAATTCCTTCCAGTATTGCCAATTTTTACAGTTTAATCATAAATCTGCTGGAGCTGGATTTGCATTAAGATGAAACATGTCAGTTGTCACACTCTGTTCTTGCCTGCCTGGGGGAAATCTCTGTTTGGGTTGGATGCTTCCCTCTTCTAGCAAAATAGATGGGTGCTGGGGAGAGCAGGCAATGCTCTGTCCTTTCCCTGGGGAACTAAAAGGAGTTGTGAGATAGGAGAGGGGGACAAGGGGAAAAGAAACCAGTCTTATGGATGATAAAATATCTTTGCCCCTCTTTGAACAACAGGTTGTTCTGCTGTATGTTCCTCTCAGCAGCAAAGCCAGGAAGGAGGGTCTGAAGGAAAACAAAAAGTCTCTCAGCTGTAGAGGGACAGTGGCTCAAGGAGAACAGAAGCACAAAGGCAAAATATTGGCAAAAGGTGGAAGATAATTATGCAACTGTGAGTTCTGGGGACAACTAGCAGTCTCATATCGTCAGACAGCGCCTCATGCCAAATCATAATCTTTACTTTGTTCCAGCGAGAGTTTCTGTGAGTCTGGGATTGCTGCTAACAGACTGTCAAACTAGAGGGGAAACAAGGAGGGAAGTTTAAATGTCAAAGGGTAGGATACAAGCTATTTTAAAAATGCCTGTTGTTTCTGAACTTGAGCAGGTGGGAGCAGCCAGGAGACGTCCCCAGGAGGGACCCGCTCTGGTACCCCCTGCTGCGCAGGGCACCTGCAGCCCATTCCTGTTACCCATCAGCGCCCGCGGACAGGGAAGTCATCGGGATGGTCCCAGAAGGGAGTGCTTCAGGCCGTTTTTATCACTCTGATGCATAACTGCATGATTTGTGTGAAGGGGCATTGTATTATTTTTGTTATTTTAGTGTTACTTTACCGTCAAGAACACGGAGTCTATTGGGAGGCACGCTCCCTCCCAGTTCTGAGGGGAGCCAGCTCTGTCCTGAGGGGAATCTTCCCCTCCACTCACTCAAGTGCTTGCTCCCAGCCAGCTTTGCGTTATTACTGAAGAACAGCCAGATAAAATCGCCTCAGGTAAGGCGCGCCCTGCCAGCACCCCCGCACTTCCCCCCCACCGCGCCAGCGGGCGAGCGGCTGGAACGAACCATTGTGCGGGAACAGGCGGGAAAGGAAGGGTCGCTGGTTCTGGCGAAGCAGCTGGGTTAAATATCTGGTCTGCTTAATCCCTCCGGCTCTGCCTTGGTATTTCAGCATCAATGATAGAGAGGTCATTTCTGCAGTGCCGGCTCTTTGCCACCTCTTTGCCACCTCTTCCCCCCCCCTCCGCCCCCGCTGGAGCGGATGGTACTTTCCAGCGGGGCGGGGCGGCACGGAACGTTCTGGAGAGCCGCGCGGCATCGCCCCGCCCCCGCCCCACGTGACTGCGACGGCGGCGACTGCAGCAGCAGCAGTAGCAGCGGCGGCGGGCTCCGGGAGCGGTGGCTCTGCGGACATGAGTACAGTACGTGCTTCGCAGCCTCTGCTTGCGAGGCAGGAGCTCAGCAGCACCCTGGCAGTCTCCGAGGGTGGGTTTTTTTCTGTGTCTGGTGCTGTGATGCTGTGTGAAGTGAGGTGCCATCCCCGCCCCCCAGCTGGAGCGAGGGGGGCCTTGCTTGAGGCTATACATTTCTTAAACTCTTCCAGCTCAGTTGTTAGTCTCTGGCTTCTCTGCTAATTAGGTCAGGCCATCGGTGTAAGCAGGTATAATTTCAGGAGATTGATGGTAATTGCCAACCGAGGATGTTGCTGTTAGGCTGTAATAGTGTTCACAAGGCAAACTTGCATGGGAAGGAAGACACTGCACGTTGGCTTGGTTGCAGCCAGGATTTTTCTGGAGTTCAGTAAATACTCAAGGACATTAATGCTCAATATTTCTGTTGAAAAGAAACAGAGTAGCAGAACTGGATTTAATTGTATCTGGTTTATGACCTGTGGGGTGGGTCAAAGGAAGGCATGCAGCTGCCACAACTATATCCTCCACCTCTGCAAAGCTATGAAAAAATACAAAATTACCTTGTTGCCACAATGTAATCAGAAATTAATAACTCCCATTAATTTATACCTGTCTTTATATAACATTCATACACACTCAAAGACATTGTTTACAGTCTGTGGAATAATTTCTAATAAGGAAGGCATAAAAATGACACTTCTGATAACACTGGCTGGGACCAGGCATTAAGGGGAATTGGTCTGAATTGATTTTTAAACTAGATTAATTAGACTAGATGTTTTTCAGAATTAAACTTTGATTTCATGTGGCTTATTTTGTGACAATTTTTTTGCTTGTTGGTTTGTGGGGTTTTTTTGTGGTTTGTTTTTTTAAAGCTTCATCTGTTGTTTAATCTTTCAAGGTTGGCTTGTACAAAGTAGATGAGCTTAAAAAGGTTTCTTCTGAGATCTGTAAAAATGCTTATGTTATGAGCTCAGGTGCTTTTTGGAGCAGCAGAATAATGAACCCTTAAGGATTGCTCCACATGTGTAAGAGTATATGGTAAGCCCACTAGATTAAGCAGTATCAATATCAAGTTCAGCATATGCACTGTAAATAGTACCGAAGTCCTCAGAGTCTTTGTCAGATTTTTCCTCTGCTATTCCCAAGGCTGGACGCCCTACCACAGTCCCAGAGTGATAGAAAAGGAAAGCCATTTTCTTCCCTGTATGTCCTGAAACTATCCAGAGGATGCAAGCCAAGAACTTGGTGAAGAGGTTCGATTCAGTGTCAGATTACCAGCGGATTGCCGAGTGTGGCAGTGTCTCCTGTGCCATCTTTAGAGACTGAAGCCATTTAAAGGATGCTCTGAGCAGAACACTGAGTAACCTGGAGTTGAGGCTGTTTTACAATAAAAAAAACTTCTTTCAGTTTTTTGATGGGATTGGAGTTGTTTGTGAAAGATGGTATATTGTAAGACTTAAATTAGGGTCCTGTGTTGACTTTGAAAAGTTGTAGCACGTCCAACCTCAGATTTGGTTTGAATGCACATTGCAATACAAAATTATCTTGCTCCTGAATCCTGTCTGTAACCATCAAGTCCAGTCTCTGCCCCATGCAAACCTCTTTCCTCAGGGTAAGTGGCAGTTGCCCCAGGTGGCATAGCTGTGTGGAGGAAATGGCTTGTCCCTGATGCTGTAGACTTTGTGGTACCACAGTGCTCTGCTCAGTTCTACAGGGTTAAGTTTTAATTTATGGGAGACTTACAGGGATCGTTACTTTGGAGGATACAGATACTAACTGAGGAATCATTCCCATTTTTACTCGTGAACAAGCAACTTTGTCTTTTGATCTACTCTTTTCCTTCCTGACCTCTCTTCCCCTTTCTTTTTTTTTTTTGACAGTGTAAACAAGTCCCAGCAGAGTTGCTGAAATTACCTCCGAGTGACATATTCAAGCACTGGAAAGGTAAGATCTCATTTATAATTAGCAGTGAATGGCTTTGTGGGTATCTGCCATGTGCATACTCATCATTGGCTTACGCATGTTTTAACAACACTGGGAACATTGTGGACTGGCAGACTTTGGTATTTCTGTTTGTATTATCAATTGTCAAACAGGGAATAGAGTCCTCCAAAAAGCTGGCTTGCTGATAATCTGCTCAAGTCCTGTGCCACAAGAATATTTTTTGTGGCTTCTGGTAGGATGTTTATGACAGCATGAAGTGCTGTGTGGTACGATGGCTTTTCTGGGTACCTTCTTGCACTAAATGACTGTGTGGTTGCCTGGAACAGATGACTCAAATGATCCCTCTCCTTCATATGCTGCAGTACCAGGTGAAGTCCTGAGTCAAGAGCATTTGATTGTACAGGAAAAATGCCTTGCTTAGGCAGGAGGAAATGTTGATTAAATGTTTAGAAAAGATCGTGTGAAGACCGTTCTTTGGTTATGGTCAGGTTACTCACTCAAGCCAGACCTTGCAGTGGCATATGGGCTGAATTTTGTTCTAATGTGGAAGTGGTCTTTTAGCAGGTGAGGAGGTGTTTCTACGTGTTTTGGGCTTTGACTCATTGGTTTTGGGGTTTTGTTTTGGTTCGTTTGTTTCTTTGTTTCCAGATCCTTGGTTCTTCATGAGTTAGCCTGTGGGGGCTTGCTTATGGGAAACACAGATGCTTCCAAAGACCCATCTCCGGTAGGGAATATCACTTCCAGGTCTCAGAATTGGCTCTCCATTTAGTCATCCTTGTGAGATAGGGTGCTGAAGGAGGTGACAGCAGGGTGGTTTCCATGGCTGTTGCCAGGATTTGAAGGTCCCAGATAGAAAGCTGACCAGATCAGAAGGCAGTTTCCTACAACGTTTAGTTAAAAAACACCAAAAGTGTGTGTGTGGGACTGGTTGTCTACATTTGTTTTTGCAGTGAAATACTATGACAAAGAAACAAGATTTTGAGTTTTCTCCCCTATTCATTTGCTTGCTGCTTGTGTTTTTCTAATGCCCCCTCATCCTGATTTTTATTTATTTCTTGATTTTGGAGACAAAAGTGTTCAGGTGCTAATGGGCTCTAATTCTTTTTATTTGATTAGACAAGGAAATCATTAATAAAGAGTCTGGTTAATCTTATTTGCTCATGTTTTACTCTTCTCCTTCTTGGGATGTCACCATTACTGTAGTTCTTCAGAGTGGCTTCTTGTCTAGGTCTGAATTTCTGAAAGCAAGTTTATATATCTCCCTGTGCTTTTAAAACAATAGTTCAGGGTAGTGAGGAACTGTCAGGTTGGGAGCTGGTGTCACTCCATAATGGTAAAATGATTTGCCTCTCCAGTCTGATTAGAGTGAGAAACCAGTGTTCATGAGGGAGCAGTCTTCAGTGGTGATAGTTTTAGCTGAAGACCAATAAAGTGCTTGGGGAAGTAATTTAAGAATGAAGTAATTTTATGATAGAGTGTTATAGCGTGACATTGATAAACAGCATGAGCTTTGACATGCAGTGGTAGAAAAACGATTGATTTATAATGCTGTTATGTATTACAAGTCTATGGATATGTAAAAATAGTGTTGTCTGGCAGGACGAAATGCAAAGATCTTCTGTAGTTCACAGTGTAAGTAAAAAGATAACGTTCATTGCAGAAAACTGAGAGGCAATAAACAGTTTTTGTAGGGCATTAAATGAGGAAGTGAAGTTACGAACTCTATCCCTATGAATATGGCTCCTGCTGGAGGAGAAGCACAATCTAAATGAATAAACTTCAAACTAATGAAAATACTTTTCCATTTTCAAACATTTCTGAAAATTCAGAGTTGCTGATGCCTTGGATTTTTCATTGAAAATATTTAAGGTGGTGTCGTGGTTTAACCCCAGCCAGCAACTAAGCACCACGCAGGTGCTCGCTCACTTCCCCTCCACCCGGTGGAATGGGGGAGAGAATCAGAAAAAAAAAAGTAAAACTTGTGGGTTGAGATAAGAACAGTTTAATGGGACAGAAAGGAAGAAATTAATAATAATAACAAAATGACAATAATAATAATAATAATAAAAGGATTGGAATATACAAAATAAGTGATGCACAATGCAGTTGCTCACCACTTGCTGACTGATGCCCAGTTATTTCCCGAGCACTGATCCCCCCCCAGCCCCACTTCCCCCAGTTTATATACCAGGCATGATGCCACATGGTATGGAATACCCCTTCGGCCAGTTTGGGTCAGCTGTCCTGGCTGTGTCCCCTCCCAACTCCTTGTGCCCCTCCAGCCTTCTTGCTGGCTGGGCATGAGAGGCTGAAAAATTCTTGACTTAGTATAAACACTACTTAGCAGCAACTGAAAACATGAGTGTGTTATCAACACTCTTCTCGTACTGAATCCAAAACATAACACTATACCAGGTACTAGTAAGAAAATTAACTCTATCCCAGCCAAAACCAGGACAGGTGGTATGTTTTTAGGGACGAAATAGCTGAAGGCAAGTAATTGAGGGAGAGAGATAGGACACAGTGAGTGAAAGAGACTCATGACATAATTGAACACAGTCAGGGATTGGTTCTTTTTTGCTTTCTTCCTGGAGCACAAAGCTTGCAACTCAGCTCTTTGTAAACATAAAACCCGTGTCCCTCTTACCAAAAAAATTTAAAATATTTTTATATGCTGTGTATAGTCCTAATAAATTTGGGGATGTAAATTTTTATGTGCATACAATTTTCTAGACTAGGTCTTAGACTGTAAATTCTTTCTGATTACATCTGCTTAAATGTGTATAACACCAGAAATTACCGTTCTCTATATTATGCAGTGAAGGTTGTAAGGCTGTGTTATCTTACACTTATTGATAGCAAATTACTATTATTGTATGCAAATTTAGTATCATTACCCAATTTATGGGTAATAACATCTCCCTAGATAGACCTAATACAGATCCTGTTTTATAGGAATGGCACACACCTTCCCTTTTATTTCTGTTTCTTCTCAGACAAAAGTGCTTTCCTGTCTTATTTTATACCAGGTGCTATTTTCTTGTCCTCATGTCAATGCGGCGTTGGCCTCACAGTAATCCTTTATGTTTACTCTGTTTCCTGATGTTTGTATGTTCACACAAGTCTTTATTGCTGGCTGCATTTGGCTAGTTTTCAAGAAGGAAGCCCATAATGCTCTCTGGGCTTCTGCTTAAGGAATAAGCAGATACAAGGCCTGCCTTGGTTTTTCTTTTGCTTCTTGCTTTGCTGACATGCTTTACATATAAAACAATGCCCTGACTGGACTTAAGGTGTTTTAGCCACTTTCAACTCCTGCCTGTTCATTTTTTTCCTTCTTTATTTAGTCCGAGTGGCTTCTGGGATGTCAACAAAACCTGCTATTTTAAAAAAATCTTTTCTGATGTAATGTTTCTTTTTCCCATCTTGCCAACTATTTCTGTTTTGTTGCCTTCATCCCTTCTACAAATTTGACACCTTTGTAATTTAATCTCCCAGTCAATGTCTTGCTTTATTCATGTCTTGAGCATGCCAACTATGTTACACTTCTCCCTTAGCACATGTGCTTCTAATTCACTGTATTGTCACATACCAACTCCAAGTGTTGCTACGGAGCATGTTTATCGTTCAATGCTTCCTTGTCTGCTGCAAGGAGAGGGAAGTAGTAAGGCATAGTTCATTCACACTCCCTCTGTTACCAGTGTGGGATGCTTCCCAGTGAACTGAAGGGTGGTTGTATGACAAATATCTTTTTGCTAATGATCTTCACTGGGGAAAACAGACTTCCAGCTAGGAGTCTTTAATAATGGGATCGTACATGCTACCTTGTTTGGGTACAAAAATGTAATCCTAAATTGAAGGTTGTATTCTTCCAATGTTGACTTCTGCCATTACTTGCAGTATTATGTTCTACTATTTCTACCAGTTGGCTGCTACGACACAGCTGTGTGGATGCTGCTGTAAGCTGCTTTTTGATAAGGGGAAGGAGAGTGCAAAAGATGAGGCTGCCTCTCCTGCCCTTGTTAATGCAAGTTGTTCCATGTGTAGCAGAGTTGGTGAAACCAGGTTCTTAAGGGTTTGTTTGCAATAGCTGGGATCTCTGGTATGTAAGAGTGAACTGTGAGCAGTATGTAATAAAGGCTGCAGTGCAAGTTCATCTCAGTCATGAAATAATCTCTCTTTTCTATCTGGCCATGTGTTTTCATGACTTTTGCAAGACATCCAGTTTCAGATAAATTCAATAGAGATGCAGTAACGAGTGACACAGGTTGCTGGGTGGAGCAAACAGACTTTGTGGTTGCTTAAGCCTTGTTTCCCTAAGAAAACAAGCCTAAAATCAAATGCCTCCTGGTATGGGAGGATGTATGAAAAATATTTGCATAAGGAATCTACAGTCCCCTAATTGTGGCATTTTCCATGTCTCTTGAAACCATTTAAAAGCTCTTTCTGTAACCACCAGCTCTGTGGCTGTGGCATACCAGCTGGTATTTTTGGCCAGCGCTGCTGCTCTGGCTGACGTGGAGGTCAGGTTTCATTCACATAGCAGTATTACCCATCCTTGACAGTCTCAGGGATGATCCTGACTCTGGAAGCCTCTTTTGACTTCTGAGCTTTAGACAATACCCCCAGAGAGCAAAGACCAAATACATATGACAGTTCAGTTGGTGTAACCGCTAATGTCTTGAGTAACAGCTTTCTTGACGTCATACCAGTCTCCAGGAGCTAGAAATGGAGGAGAGTAATTCAGTGGGTACAGGACCTGACCATGAAGGCCACAAAGCATATTGGGTAAATACTAGCTAGCTAATCGGTGTGTTCTTCATGAGTAATAGCACATTAATAATACACATTGCATGTCAATAACACATATTTCTGCAGCTTATGATATAGACTGTGGCAGCTACTGCAGCTTTCTTCAGAGTTACAAAGTGTTAAAGGGTCTTCCATGAAATGCTGTCCCATTAAAGCAGATGGCAGCAGGTTGGATGTACCTGGTGGGATGTATTTTCTTTCATCATTAGCGCTCCCTCTCTTTGTCCTTCAGCAGTTGATGGCTTTGAACCTAGAGACTGCCTGTTAGGCTTGGGAGAATTCCCAGGTGTTACCTGTGTAAGAATATGGTTATGAGAAGGCATATTAGTTTTTGAGAGTGGATCTTTTTTACTGCACTAATAAATCTTAAGAGATAGCAAACAATGCTGATTTTTATGCAACCAGATTAAAGTTTGGTAATAAGAACATAATTCCTATCTTTTTTATCATGTACAATGTTCAGCTAGGTAATGACAGACTTATCTTTGTATTTGGAAGACAATGCCATGTTGCATTTATAGTTTAATACAAATAAGCAGAATTCTTTTGTGCTTCAGTGAGTAAGCATAATTGCTGGCAGATGTGAGTTTTAGGTTAGCCTTCCCAAATTGCTCACCATTTACAGAGTTCCCCTGAAACCATGCTGCAGCACAAGCCTCTAGATCAGCAATGGGAGGGTGAAGGCTGCACTGCTGTAATATGAATGGGCAGCGGAGGCAAGACTTCTCCCTAGAAAGACCAATGCTGCAGTACCCCTAATGCATCACAACACTGGCAGGCATCCTAGATGTTTCTTATGGAAAAATGCAGCTTTGACTGTTTTTCTATGACTTGATCTTCCAGATATTAGCCTGGTTTATGCTAGATGCTAGGCTAGTGTATTTTTGGTAGTTCAGGATTACAGTAAAGTTTACAGCCTGTCATTCTGTTGTTCTACAAACCTTTTCCTTTTCAGTGATGTCACAATTTAGGTTAAAATGTGGCTGTAAGAAAATCTTGTCATTTTCATTAAAACACTGCAGGGAAAGAGATCTGATTTATTGGCTTGAGTGAAGACATTGTTCCCCCACTATGTATTTGATACAGGAGAAGTCTGAAGAAATCTGTGTATTTTTATACACCTGAGATCTAGGATAAGTGCTGTAAAAATGCTTCAAGTTGAATACTATCAGACCTTTCTGAACACTTTGACAAAATTCGATGCTATAGTTTCTGCATGCCTAAAACTGCTTGAACACCTTTTCCCCATCCTTCATTCCTCCTGAGCCTTCCAGCTCTTGACGGGGGCAGAACTGGGGGTGCCAGAGTACTAACACTGAAAAGGAGGACTAGGTCTATGGGGATAAGATAGCTTAACCCTTTCCTGAACTGCCCACAGTGCCACAGAATGGTCTATATCCCTGGACAAAAAAATCCCCAATTCTTTAATATTCGAGACCCCATCTGAACCTGAGGTCCCAGGGCGCACAGGCAATAATGGAGGCAAAGCTGCATCATGAGTCTAGTTTTGAGGGTAAAGGCATTCTTTTCAGGCTGGGTTTGTATGAAGTCAATATATAACTACTGCTAGTTCACTTCTGAGACAGTTTGTGAAAGTACTCTAAAATAGGATGATTTCACAAGTGAAATGGTGTTCTGTTACCAAGCTGTGGAAGCTCTCCTGCTTAGTTTGCAGCTTCCTCAGATGTGGTCATGTCAAAGCTGGGTCAAGTCTCATTCCTTTAGAAACCTTCCCTGGGATATAGTTAGAAACAATCACCATTTGAATTTTCAGAGCAATGCCTTGACCAAAAAATGTGATGGTGTTCTGCAGCAAAAACAAGCACAGATTTTTAGGAGAGATGGTAATGGATACATGCATTAACCAAGGAAAGATCCATATATGTTGATCTTTATATATAAATATGCAAACTGGAAGACTATTAAGAACTTGTTTAACGTATTTGTGTAAGAGATGAAATGAAATACGCTGAGCTTAGAGATAAATTGAATGTAGCTGTTGTCAGTACACCAATGTATCTGGCTGGCTCTGAAAGCCCAGCTTTTCTATGAGGAATTGGTTGCATTTCTGTAATGTTGGCCTGTGGTGATGCAAATAGGCCAAAGAAATACAGATGTATTCTCTAATTTTTCATACAAAATGGAGGATTTTCTTTATTATGAAGAGCAGTGTGCCTTCTTTCAGCTGCTGAAGCTGAGCCCCTCAATGTCAAGTACAAGTCTGAAACAAATTTTTATAGTTGAATTGTAACCTTCAGGAGATGCTTCTAATCACAGTGGTGCTCTCTGGTTTAGGCAGACACAATGTGAAATTTGCTGCTATAAATAAAGTTTTTCTGCACTTGTTTTCATACGGATGATGTTGCACACAAAGCTTAAAACCTCAGCATCAGTTTTGAAAAAAACCCCAACAAACGGCTGTGCCTAGCTGCTGAGGGCCACCTTAGCTTTTTTTACAGTTGATGGTTGTTTCCCAGCTTTCTTACATCACCTCCATTGGTGCTGCAAGATTGATGTAGGAAATTTTGTGCACATACACTCAATCAAGAAGCCATTGTGTCACCGTGAGCTCTTAAAGATGTTCATTGCAATGTAGCATAATTGGCAAGGTCACCATGGAACAAACCTCTGTGATTTATAAGTTACAAATATGAAGTCTTTAGGAAAGTTGGAGAAGTACTTTACAGGTCACCTTTATTTTTCCTACCATAGATGCCTTGCCTCACAAGCTTCCTTTATGCCACTATGTATTATTGAAGTGAATAAAGAAGTCACTATACATTTGGCTGAGTAGAATATTAGATGTAGTTTGTGGGGGGGAGGACGGACCTCAAAAGAGGCAAATTGAAGCAGCACCGAATAAAGTATGAGTGTTTAATTAAAATGAATGGGGGTGTAAAATTTGCTGGAAAGAATGCATTTAATCAACTGACAGCAGAGAGAGCTGGGATTTATTTCTATTGTAGTAGTGCCTTGAAATCCCCCCAGGATGTGTTGCTGTTGTGCAGGTGGCAGTATACAATGTACAGGATGAAACAGTGCTTGCCTGCAAGAGCCTACCATCTAACTAGAAAAGAGGAGGAGAATGGAGGTGGTGGTATTTACACTATAAAAATAGGAAGCCGAGGCCTGGAAGAGATAAATGAATTGGCCAAATTTAAACAGAAAGCTTGTAGTCAGCAAGAGAACTGGAGCGGATCTCCTGCATCTCAGGCAAGGCTTTGGCCAAAAGCTCATTCTTCCTCTTGATAAATGCATTTTAATTGCTTGTAGAACAAAACAGAACTTGACATTTACGTAAGATATATTTTCACTCTTTTTAGGAATTGAATAAACAAGAATTTAATAAACCAGAATTTAATACCGAGAGCACAGAAATTCATTCTGTGCTCTTGCAAAATTTTCCTTCAGTCCCCTCACTACCATATTCAATTTCTGAGTTCCTGTAAATCATTCTTTGAATTGGTAGTCAGTAGAAATAGGGTGGGAAGCCTACCACCATCTTCTTCAAGTTGAAGCCCCTACTGGGTTTCTACTTTGGCAGTAGTTTTACAACAGTTTTCACGAAGAAAACTGTAAAACTCTAAATCAGTAACTGTGGTGAGCAGTTTAGCATTAGACAGAAAGCTAGTTGTATATAGTAATGCTGCTGCCCACCTATAAACTAACCCCAAAATAAAAAAAAGTATGTTATGGTCTGGTGCTGTCCTTAATGTTTCTTTGTAATCCCGACTGTGTGTTTGAACCTTGAGAATTCTTTGATATAGGTACGTGCTAATTTATAACCATACATATGTCAAAGGTTGTGATTTATTACCTGATAAAGAATTAATCCAATGTTGCAAGATAACATTGAAATTTGTGGATTCCATCAAGAATAGGAAATGAATGCAAAATACATGCTGCAGAAGTCCATGGAGAAAGCTCGGCCAGTGAGAACTGAGCACTGTGATGATGCCAGCCAGCTCCTTAGACACCAGCATATCTGTCTACTTTGAACTTAGTTCCTTTCCTTTTGAAATTCGAGGCACTAATTATTGAGCAGATCTGCTCATTTCATCAGATCTGCTGAAAATTCTGTATTAAGAATTTGCTTTTATCTTGAAACGAACTTCTCACAAGAAAAGCATCACCGTTTGACCAGCTCTATAGTGGACTGAAATATACAAACTAAAAAAAAGTCCCTGTTAAAACTTGTGGAAATTTGAAACTTCTGCGAGTATTGAGATCCTTTGAAAACCTGTGACTGCTTCTACTTCATATCATATAAGTGAGTTTTTTTTTTTTAAGTAATGACTTCTATGTCTGATGGCTAATGCAAATAGCTGTGTTGTAGTTTTGGCCAAGTTTGTGAAAGACCCCAGACTTACAAACACAGTCTGAAATTTAAACATATGTAAGAAGGTTCAAATACTTCTGTACAGTATTCCTAGAAAAACAGACCTTGCAAAGCCAGTATGAAATTTTAGTCCTAAATATATTATAAGTGCTGCTGGTAGTGCTGCCTGTAATTAAGCTTGCCTCACATTTCCCATTATAAGACCCTGTTTTCAGTGGCATATAACTTTGCCAAATTTTAACTGTTTGGGCTGAAACTTTCCATGCTGAATGTCTGCCTCAGATGAATTGTTTGGAAAGCTTCAACAAAAAATGGTTTCACCATTTCTGGGAATGAAATTAAGAGAAAAATATTTTCTTTTGCCCATGCAAACTTAATTCTGGCATTTCCTAAGTTTTCAGTGCTTGGATCTATAGCCTTGATGTTTTTGTATATGTATATTTACATTTCCTTCAGAAAAGGAAAGTTTATAAAATAATGCCTACATGGATATATTTGGATAGCTAGAGAACTTTTAACTCAACATGAAAACTGTAAATAATTTACTTAGGTTGGAAACAATCTAATTACATTGATTTATTGTTTATCCCTGAGTGAATTGCCTAAGGCCTGATTTCAACAGGCCTATCTTTCATAAGGGACTGGACTATGGATTAGTTTTAAGATTGGTCTCCTAATATAACTTTTACTTCAGTTCTTAGATATGAAGTATGGCTAATGCTCACCTCCTCCACAGTTTGCTGCCAGGCTGAATTAAAGTTTACAAAGCATTTTGATTTGAGTTGTTGGAATACGCTCCAATACCACCCAAATCTATTCCAGTAGCAGGCTTGATCTTTAGCTGTTTGAAGTGAGGTTGTCTTCTGCACTACCCTGTGTGTCTCCAGATAGCGAGACCATCCAGTGGTTGGATCCAGTTGGATCTCTGATGATTTCTAGTAACCAAAATTTGAGACTTGCTACTCCCCAAGTCTCTCGCTCCTCCAGAGAAAGAAGTTAAAGGAATATCCCAAAGCTTGAACTTAATAAAATGGGAAGGAAAGAGAAACTGTAACAGACACTCAGAATGCTTCCGAAAAAGATTATTATTTCTAGATGCATATAAAATGGAGAGGAGAGGTGAGATATCGGCCACCATACAATAGTGCAGTTTTGTCCTGCTGGCTGCAAACTCCTTAAACAAGGAGGGATGAACTCTTGCTCTTGGAAAACAGCTTAGATGTTGTTTCTGCTTATCATGCTGGCTGGAATTATTTCTTTTGCTTGCGCTGCCCCTGCATTGAGCCATTCCCTGTAGTTGTGTGTTTCAGTCCTAGCACCTGCTCAGGAAGTATATCTGCTGGGAATCACCCTCTAAGAGATTTTGGGGTTTAGGGCTTTTAGCACTATAGCCAGTGCCTTGTGGTCCAGCTCTGACTTTACTGAATGCTTTCATTATACATAGGATCACTACCAGAGCGGGCACTACGCACACATGTAAAGCAACATAGTCACTGCCTAAAGTTCAAAATACAAGACTTGATGGGGGGGAGAGGATTGGAGGGCTGCTTGGACAGGCCTTGAATTAGTCTGTGAGCCTTCAGCCAAAGGCAGAGTAGAAGTGGGCACCTACTGCTGCATGTTAGAGGTCATCTCGGATGAGTGGAAACATCGCTTTATCTTTGCATGACTTTAAATTGTCTGTCCTTGGTCTGAGCTAGCCTAGTGATACATAGCCAGTTTAGCATGACTGGTTCGCGTGTTGTTCCCTGAATGGCTGTGAATAACGAAGGATGATGTGAGCCAGTAGAGAAGATAGTTGGGGAAACTACAAACATCTTAGTATTTGTCTATGAGCTGACATGAGTGGGAACAAGATGAGGGAGCATACCAGATGGGAGCACAGGACTATATTGTATTTCCATTAAGGCATCAGGCCTGCAGGTGGATGGTGGACAAGTCACTACTGCTTTGATCCTGTTTTCTGCTCACCTTCATCTGTGTACTTAGCAAGCAGTCTCCACGGAGCTGTGAGCACACTGTGTGCCACGTGTGTTGGTGTGGCCACCACCATGAGCTAGAAACCTCTCTGGAGCCTCTGAGGCCCTGTTACATGCTTGTATTTGCTCTTTTCCCATCCCAACTTTATTTTCTTCCCTTTTACCTCCATCCCTGGTGATTACTCCTGACTGTAACTGAGATCCAGTGTAGTCCTGCAGCTAAAACTCTGCTTTCTGTTCCTGCATCATCTTCCCTTGCTGGCAGAACTGAATCTGAAGCAAAGGAAGGAAGCAATCTAAATACAGGTCAGTTCCAGGGACAGGTCTGAGCTGGTACACGGGATCTGAGGGTAATTATGTTGATACCTATTCTAAAAGAAGGACGCTATTGGGAAATACTGCCTCTATCAAAAGCAGACCCATGCTTCAGTAATTGCTATGTGATGCCAGAGTCCTGAAAAACTGCTGTCCCATATGCAGGTAGTTAGATTTAGATTAGCTACTGGTGATGGAAACTCTAGGATATCTTCACGTTTCCTGGCTTTAACCATAGATGCTTATTTACTGTTTGTTTGTCATTGTGTACTTATCCAAAATATTTCAGAGAATTGTGTTTTCCACCAGGGCAAAGTTTGTAGCTGAGGCTTGGTTGGATTCCTTCATATTTTAAATCCAGGGTTTTGCTGGCTTAGATTCCGGAAATGGCAAAAATCCCAGGAGTATTTTGTATCGTGGCTCCTAGGAACCACAGCAGACTTCTGGGACCATTTCCATTAGCCTGGACTACAGAAGAAGAGTCTTTGAAGTTCTTGCAGTTTAGGGAGGGATGCAAAGGATGAAGATAGTGAGACACAGAAGTGAAAAGCCTTGTTTGATGCTATGTTAACCGGTCATGGCTGCAGTGGGACCCTCCCCACCACCCTGCTTGTGATGTGGACTGAAGAGACCTAGCTGGTATACAGAGGGTGTTTGTAGGAAAGCATCGAGTGGATAGTTGTTCAACTTGCTGAATAAATTTGAACAAAACCACAGTTGGTTTGTTTCACTGACAACAGGGGAAAACAAAAAATAGTTTAGAGAAGGCAGGTGTATATGTGTATGGTTTTATCCTGCTGAGTAAAGAGATGCTTGAGTTCCTGGGTGTTGTTTTGGAAACTGTTCAGAAACTGACAGTGTAACTTGCATCTTTGGGCCCCTGACAGGTCGGATGACCTAGTTATGTGTGGACACAGTTATTTTAGTGGTACCCTCAAGGTAACCTCTGTTTTTGTTGTGTGTTTGACTTTAATTACTGGATAGATTTTTTTTATTATTTAAAAAAAAGTTTCTGGTTGAAGTATTTGTGAAGTTAATTGAGATGGATTTTTTTTTTTTAAGAGGAGAGTTGTTGGGGAATCAGACAGGTGTGTAAATTATATCATTTGTTGTGTTAACATTATTATTGCCAGGGGTTTTTAGTTGCACTGCCCAGGAAATTCTTTTGGAAAAAAAAAAAATGGTGCCAGCTTGATACATTTTTCTGTATTATTGGCAAGAGCTGTGACAACAATGAAATCATTTTCTGTCTCTGTGCTGCAGGCCCAAGGCAAGATTTTCTTCCTTTCACAGCTTCTTGTGTGCTTAGCTCTAACTAAAATTAACTCTAAATAAATGTAGTTTGATCAAAAGAACATGCATCTCTATAAACTACCTGAACTCCCTCCTGAGGCTAATAACGACTGCCCTCAGACAGAAGTGGTGCAGTCCTCCCTCTTCTAATGGTGGCCATTTTCCATTAAAAGAAGGAAAAAAAAAAAAAAGACTGCTCCAGCCTATCAAGGAAGGAATTACCAGAGGACTATAAACTGCATTCCCACTTCAAAGGCTTTTGAGCTAACTTGGATTAGACTCCTGTCTTGAATGCTCTCCTGTGGAAGGGCTCTATCCAGCAGCTAACAAGCTTGGCCCCATTATGTCTCTGAACTCAGTCCCTCAAAGATGGGAGTGGTGGTATATACCAAAGGGGAAGTTGTTTGCATAGCATTTCTCTTGAAATGTTGTCTCCGTCTCACTCTGTTCCTAAACCACGTGTGCATTCTTTCAAATTAAATTTCAATGGATGTGGTATTTTCCTTCACTTCCTCTCCTGAAGGGGTGTTGACGTGCTATTAAACAGGAGCTTTGTTTTGCTCCAGAGATGGGTGCCCTTTCGGAGTAGCTGAAATAACTCCAGCCAGCCTTCAACCTGCATGAAACTGTTGGGATTGCTCAGGACCAAGTTCATGGAGGAGCAGTATGTCTGTGTGGCAGGTGATCTGGAAAGGTACTTTGCTGTGTATGTGGGGTTACACGTCCAGCTTGTATCTGTTACCACCATCGGAACCTGTCACAGCTTTTGTTCTCAATTTGGCAAAATACTGAAGCAATTCTACACCTTTACTTCTTGCAGCTCAAACATTTAACTAAAAACCTGTTGTACTGAATAAGACCCTTAAGAAATTAGGCTTTCTTCAAGAATATTTCTTGGAATGAGTGTGACAGGAAAGTCATCGTCATACTAATTTTATGTACCAGTGGTCTGCACATGTTGTAGTCCTTGCTTTCCTCTCCCAGCTGCTCAGTGGGCTTTTTTTACATACTTGTACCTTCAGCAAAAGAACGATCTTTCACTCTTACTTCTATGGTCATCTAAGTCTGGAATACTGCCATAATGTAAGTGATATCTATACTCTTGATGGGCTTCCAATTAACGTACTGCTTCTGCAGTTGAATCTTTCTAGGAGTATCTCTGTTGATCACTCAATATCCCTTCGTGAAACTGGCTATCTGGAGTTTATTAATAGGGGAGTTTACAATATTCTATCAAGGCAATGATTTAACACTAAATAAAAAGTGTTCCTTTATTAAAATTTAAAGTAATGTCATGTTTTGAGTTTTATACTGTGCTTAAGTGCTGCTGTGATCTTTTTCATGAACACCATACCAAAAATAATGCAAGAAAGAAGGCACTGCAGAAGTTGAAGATGAGTCCAAGTTGGGCATCATATGCTGATTTCCCCAGAGGACTCTCCTTCAGTGTGTGGAGAAGTAATTTCAACATTAATCTGTTGTCATTGTGACGTAATTACTCAGTATTTCTGTCACTTCATTCAGTTTCTAATTTGTTAAATTGTTTTGGATTTGCTCCCAGAAGGGGGTTAAAAAACCTGGATTAAAGTATAGGAAGAAAAAAAGTATTGGGATCTAAAACAAAAAAGAAAAAAATGAATCAATAAATAAGATTATTCTGTTTATGTAACAGATGATACAGCCCAGTTCTCTCTGATGAGAAAACATTATGTTTATAAAGGTTTTGAAGAAACTCTTCCCTGCTGTGATGATCTAGTGCTGTTGTGGACTTCAGGGTTTCTTCTGGTGTGAAGATACCAACAGTGGTTTTGAAAGGCTGCAGTGGTGAGATCTGGGCTGCTTTTGTAGAAATTCTGCTGACTTTCTGAGGTCAGGATCTTTCTTTCCTGATGCCTTCAGTTTCTCTTCTCGGTTTTGCAAAAACTTGCACCAGTTGGTCTCAGAAAACAGTTTTCTGAGGCAGTCACGCTTTGCTTCATGAATTTGACTGCGTAAAGACATTGCCAGAATTCCCATGGGATTGGCAGTGTTTGCCAGGTGTTGGCTGATGTTGTGATGTAGACCAAACACATGACAATGTATTATCTCTGAAGTGGCTCACCATGTTTAATAACACCTGCTAAATGTTTTGGGATGTTAATGATGTGTTCACCAAGGACCTGAGGAGTTCTGCAGTATATACCATCTGGCTGGCCATATTTATGGTGTCCACCATGTGGTACACAGCTCGTATACGGGCATGTCTTTATTTCTGATGCTACTCCAGACTCTCTTGAGATTACATACATGGGATTATACCAGTGACTGGTTTGGTACAGAATGTCTGTCAAGATTGTGATGTCTGTAGGGAGGTTCTCTCTAGGTAGGGGATTGTTTCCCTTTCAGTAAAGCTAAATAGCTGTTAATCCATGAATTGGTGTATCACTTTGTTTTTGAAAGGATTGACTGCCCTTTTAATTAAAGTATTGAACTCACTGTTGGGACCTGTAAAATTAACTGTGTTTTCTACAACCCTGATTAAATTGCTTCAGCATTTTGTGCCTCACTTCTTTTCCATATACATTAGAGACTCTTAAGACCTTCAGAACATAGTTTCTATCATTATGTGTTTGTATAGTGCCAAGCGTGGTGGAGTCCTGCCAAAGTTATATTTGGTGGAAGCTATCCTTAATTCAAGTATTCAGCCTCCAGCATGTGCTTCCTACTTTAGACTCTGGACTATTCATCTGGGTGGTGTAGAGAAACGCTGTGCACTGTTAGTTATGTGTAAATAATTTCTGTGCCTTACAGAGCTTGTACAGCAATTTAAGGACCTTGTGACCCTTTTTATATAAAAACATAGATAGTTATTACAATGTATATGGATACTAATGGTGACTTTAGTCATGTTGAGCCCAGAGGTAGAAGCTGTCACTCCAGTAAGCTGGAAAGGAGTATGAGACTTGAGTCAAGTATGAGAACAGCAAAACTGTCTTTTTTTTATAGCTATTATACAATATTTGGCCACACATGCTGTATCTATGGCCAAAATTACAATTCTTGTGCTTATCTCACAGCTGAATGATGCTCAGTGTGGTGTGGAACCTTCAGAGATCTTAATCTTTCTGAATGTGCTGATTGGGGTAGGTTCATTAGGCTTCAAGGTATGCTAGTATACAGCAGAGGGTGCTTATATGAAACAAGCTTCCCATTAAATATATAGAGAACTATCTAACTTGGGGAATGGCAACTTTGTTCTGAAATCTAGCATTCTAGCTCTGGTCCGTGTTAAGAAATGGAGGTGTCCCATCAAGGTGAATGTGAATTGCACACACGTGTCTGACAATGGAAACTTGTTTAAAGTTTTCTGGGATCATCTGCTGAGTATATGTTGTGGTCTTGAATCAATCTTTTTTCCATAAATGGGAAATACTATTTCATTCTTTGATGTTTCTTGTGTTGTATGTAAAGCTGTGTTTTCAATATCATAACTCCATTCTTAAATTCTTGAAAAAGAGCAAAACAAGTGAAAAGTAGCTTTCAGGATCTCTCCTTTTTTTTTTTTCTTGAGGGCTTTTTTTCTTGACTGAAAGCTTCTGAAACTTATTTTGTTGCAAACACTGGGGCCTGATTTTTCAGCTTTTTCATACTCATGTATTTTTAGGCTAGTAATTTCTTGGGTACAAATCATTGCAAGTGCAATTTATTAGATGCCTGAGGAATGGACTGCACCTGAAGTCATGTACTGTAGTCATGCAGGTGATGAAAATTTGTCTAAAACCTAGCCTACTGTGCCATCATTCAGTAGCCGGACAGAAGCCCACTTACCTCCTCACTGAGCAGCAGCTCTTCAAAGGAAACCACAAATGTCAGAATGTACCTTTGATCCTGAATTTCTTTTGCAAGTGAGAAATAATGCTTTGGATGTAAAATACATTGCTTGAAGAATAGCACAAAATGCTTTGCAATACTTAACAATTTGTTGTGGGAGAAAAAGTGAGAACAGAGATCATTGTGGCAATAACTCTTGACTACACTAATTTAATTTTTCTCAGTCTTGGACTTACTGCTCCTGGGACTGTCTAATACTCTAGTTTGTACGGAGGAAAAATGTATTGGTTGTGCCAGGGGCACGAGATGTATAATAAGGTTTAAAAATGCAGTATCCTTCCTCTCTGTAAAGCTGCTTCTGATACCTTGTCCCAATTTCTTGGATCCCAGTTCAGTGCGTTACAAGGTCTTGCTCTGATGCATCAATTTACTTTTCTCCCAAGAACTGCTTTACTGGGTTTATAAACTATTTTTCTTAACTCCATAAAACTAGGGCTTGACTTACAGGGTGCTGGTTTTACAGTTTTAGAGCATGTGCAACATAAAAAAAATGACATTTTTACCATGGCATCCTCATTATACACGTGCTACGTAAGGCATTGCAGCTCAACTTCAAGGTTCCTTCTGAAAGTAACGATCCCCAGCTCATACCTGTGAAAGAATTAAAGCAAACATTTAGGCATATCTTGGATCCATTATGTGATAAGAAAAACTTTCAACTTTGCTGACAGCAGTCTTTTATTTGGCTCTTGAAATGCAGGAGATAGAGGTAAGAACTGATGGAACTGGCCTATTCCTCCTCCTCCCACTAAAGCTCCATAAAATTCAGCAGCTCTAAAATGGCAGCAGCATGTTGCAACCCAGCAGTGCTTCTGCTTTGCATGAGTGTGCTCTGAATGATGCTGCCATGCATCTCAGCAGGCAGCCTAAGGTAGCTCTGCTCTCTGGGCATATTACTAGAAATTTTACCTGCTGCTTCTGTTGTTTTGTAATTGTGCATTTCCTCTGGTGAAAGGAGAACAGGCGGGTTAATTTATTTCTTACATAGTGGCAGGTATTTTTTCACTTAGAGTGAAAGGTTGTAATTGTGAGGTGGAAAGTCAGCCTCTGATCTTCAGCTAAAAGGTGGTCACCAAAAATGCTTATGTACAGAATTTGCAATGCTGTGTGCCTGCTCTTGGTAGAAATAAGAGGAGAAAAACTGACTTTGAAAAGTGTTAAACTAATTTCTAACTCAACAATTTCAGTACAAATCTGGGTGTGTAGTCCTGAATCAATAATGCCATATAAGGTCATCTAATAAAAGATGCTTACCTCTCCCTACAAACTTTGCTTCCACTGTTCCTTAGAAAGATTCAGCAGCACTGCTAACAGAATGCATCAGGCTTAACTAATTACTTTCATTGTGTCAGATGGGTGCAAAATGGGAGCTGTGTTCCCCAGAGACCATGGTATTGCAGTGGTGGTTGAAATTCAGCTTCTAAAAAAGCAGAAATACTACCTGAAATTGATAGATTGAAGACCCAGTCATCTTGACAGACTTCTGGGGCTGCTAACATGAGGAATTGGATTTAATTTTTTTTAAATCTCAGATTTTTAAAAACAATTATAGAGATATATATTACATTGGCTTACATTGTTAGCATAAGGAGATTTTGTCCGTTATAAAGAAAGAAGCTTAAACTGCAAAAGTGATGTTGAACTTTAGTTAGATTTAGAAAAGGATTTTTTTTTTAAATTTTAGAAACAAAAATAATGTGGGACGATAGAAAGCACTATAAAAATGCAAAGACTAAAAAAGAGCAATCTTGTAAGAGTAAGAAATCTCTGCTAAGAAATACGTTTCGGCTCAACTTGAGATGTCATGTCCTTAACCTAAGGCAGACATTTAACATGAAATGATGCAAGAGGCCCTTGCTTTCATGCTTACTTTTAGGTGCTCCTTGTTGAAACTGCTGCCCCATTATTTCATCTAAATCCAAGTGGCGGCTTACTCAGATCATGGAGTGTTTTCAACCTCAACAATTCATCTTGCCCTCCTCAAAAAAAGGAGGAGGTCCCGTGCTCTAGCCATCTCCTGTTTTGCAGAGTGCAATGGATGTTGCTGATATGTCCAGTGATGAGGCTGGGTGGAGTAGGACAGGCTTCCTGAGCAAGTGGGTGTTTCCCATCTGTTTAAAGGTTTGCCCTTCCTCCTGATGGAAATCTTTTGCAATGCAATGCAATCCAATCCAGTGCACAACTGTCTTTGCAATTGGAAAGCTTTTTCTAATGTCTACATCTTCTTTATGATTCTCAGTAGCTTTATCTTGTCATTTTGTGAAAAACTGCAATATAAATGGAACCCTCTTTTAGGAGTCAGCAATTTGTCTTAATGAAACTGACTTTCATATATATCAGACAAATATTTCTGCTTTTACTGATGTGATTCTGCTGTATTTCCACATTCTGCATGCTACTTGAATATCCAGGGTGAAAACGAAGCAGATAATTTGTTTTATCCCAGAAGTACTTGAAGACTAATACAGTGTCTCTTAGCCTTTTTTTTGTTCTAAACAACTTCAATTTTTCTGGTGTTTCTTCAGACATTCAGTTTTTGACATGTCTGTTCATTTATTCTCTTATGCAGTCTTTATATTTTTGAGGAGGAGTTTTTAAAACAGGATATAGTGAGCTGAGATTCATCTGCTGAATACATGTCCCTCATGCTACCATTTTGTTTATATGTACATTTTTTTCTGCAGCATGGTGTTGCTGCTGATGTTCAGATTCTTCAATTATAATTCCACTATTTGTCTATATGTTTGGTATCAGACACAAGGTATTCCCAGTGTTTGATTTATGCAACCGATTATTCTTGACTCAGATTAAATCTTGCATTTTTCCACATTGAGTTGAATCTTCCCTGCTCTTCGCCCCAAACCACTTCTACAGTTTTTTCTCTCTGCTGTGCATAGAATTCCTCTCCATTCCCTTTGCAGCTCTGTCTGGCTCAGCATTAGCTGTGTGTTTAAGAAGCATACTACCTACTCCATCATTTGAGTTGTTCAGGAAAATACTAAATAAACCATAGCTAGGACAGAACCAAGCAGGGCCTGGCTCAGTGCAGGGAACCGCGATACCAACTTGGTCAGTTTGATTTTTCTTTTTTCTAGCCAGCTTTGCACGTACATTGAGACGAAGAAATGTCCTGAAAGGCAGCATCAAAACATTATTACATCATGATACTCCTGCTCCTGTCCTTGTCACCCTGTCTACTGCTTTTGATAATTTAGGGCATGAACTACATCTGCTGCTTTTCCCCAATCTACGTAACCTGTCTGTCTGCTGTTGAAGGAAATAGACTGCTTTGACGTGATTTGCTCTTGAGAGACCCATGTTGGCTATCAGTCATCTCTGTCTCTTGCTGAAAATGTTTGTGTAATGATTTGTTCCAGCATTTTTCCAAGAACTGAAGTTAAGTGAAAAGGCAATTGCAGCAGTCTCTGAACTTTTCAGATGCTAAGTACCCTATGATGCGATGCATCTGGGGCAGTTCAGCTGTAACAGTGAAATCCATTTATATACCCTCTTAACTCTTCTTTCCCAATGCTAAGGTGAAATTGTACCTCTTTGTCTCTGATGCTGGGTTGTCCAACTCTGCCATTACTACTTTTTCGAACTTGTCACTTGAGTTTTGTGGGTAATATATCTAATTAGTTAAAACGTGTTCCAGACAACAAAGTCTTCAGCAAAATGCTGGCACTAATAGGAGGCATTTAACATGAAGTGTACAAAACTTACTGTAACTTTAGCTAGTGCAGCTTTTGGCGTCTTGTCACTGCATATTATTGTTGTTTTGTGTTTAAAAACAAAATTACAAATAGCAAACAAAATGGTTTTGTTAATTAAAAATTGTTCTGTGGAATTAAATATAAAATAGCCTTTATCTCAAGGCTCTAGCAGCTCCTGAAACCAGTCAGTGCTGTGTTTCTCTGCAATGGTTGAAATATGTCAGGCAGGTGTTTCAAAAGTCCTTATGCTGCAGGGAAATATACTCTGATGTAATCTGCCTAATTTGACTCTTTGAATTACTTTCAAGAACACTTGCTGTTTGTAATGGAAATAGCTCACCAACCACTTCAGAGAGGACTTTGTAATGTGAGCTGGTAAAACTCTGCAGGTGTAGCGGGTTTTTTATTTTATTTAACATCTTAGGTTTGTTTACTTTAATGTGTTACTGAAAAAGTGACATAAAAGTGGTTTAACAAGTCATTTTTCATTTGAAAAATGTTTTCTTATTAACAAAGTTAACATCCAGTATTCTGCAATAGAACTACTGACTCCAGGAAACCACATTTTGCCCAGGAGAGTATGTTTCCTGAGGCTGAAATTCCCCAAAGACACTTGTTTGGGATTGTACATACCTGAGGTATTTTGGCATGAGCATCAATTAAAAAATGGGAAATGGTGTTTTCCTTGCTAATTCTTGGCTACTGAATGGAGGTTACCGAAAGCCCTCTGTTTTACTGAAGCTCTGCTTTAATTTACCCCCCCCCGCCAAATGTTAAGTTTATGAATTAAACTGGGTTTGCCTCAGGAAAAAGATCCTGAGAGGTCAGAGTTCATCATCTGAACTATGGAGTTAAGCAGTAAGCGGTTGTACTTGACCAAAGGTTGTACTTTCTGAGTGAATTGTCATTTAGAGAAGTAGAAAACCATCTGTGATGCTAACTTGAAGATGATGTTCAACACACAATGCCATTGCAGTAGCAACATGCAAACCCATTTAAGCTGGAAAAAAAACATGGAAACTGATAATGACCAGCCGGCGCAGCCATTGGTTTTCAGGTACTGCTTCATCATGCCAGTGAAAATTTATTCCCAGTTTGGCTAGTGTATTAGTTAACTTTGTTGGCACGTACACTGTTAAGGCTGTATTTCAGTAGAGATAAAAAGATTAACAAAATAATGTGTGCCATTTCAAGGAGATGCTGTTTTACATGATATTTTGTTGTGGGACTTAGCAGGGATAGCAGATTTCAGTAGATTTTTTTTTTTAAATGGGCCATTATTGTATTTCATTGCTCATGTTGCTTCGAATCACTCCAAGTTCAAATATACAAATGCTAATGTAATGTTTCAAATGCCTGCCTCTGCACCTGCCAAAGTTCAGAGCACTTCTCATTGGTATTGTGTCAGGCTCAGTAGTCAGTTTTAAACATCCATAAGGTGGTTATTTCAGAACTTAAAGCACACTCTCATTTTTCAGTCAAGGCTACCATTTGCCCTTGCCAAGTCTGGAGTTTTAAATCAAAGCCATTTTTGAATTATCCAAGCACCAAAAAAAAAAAAAAAAGGATCTGAAAAATAAAGTTGACAGCTGTGAGGTGTTTTTTTCCACATTCGTCTACCTCAGAAACAGCTGAATGGGTTTTATAAGACTTTCCAAAAATATCCCCCTTTACGCTAAGGGCAGAGTTAGTTAAACAGCAGAAAAACTTAGCAAATCTACTACAACTCACTTTCTGTTTTGACAACTCTTGTCTCTTCCTAATTTACTGATTGAGGTAATTTACGCAAGCATGTTTTGTTTGTACTAGTATTTTAGGGATGGCTGCTCTTCATGTAAGTATCTGTGTTTACAAAAAGGTTAGTTGCAATTCATTATTTTCCAGTGCAAGAAGTGGGGTGTTAGTCGGAGGTCAAACCAGTGACTGGAGCAGTCACAACTTGTGAACATTTTCTAGCTGAAGTTAAAACTTGGAGTGACCCACAGACTGAAACAAGTCTGACCAAAATATAAAGTGAACAGTGGCAGTTGAAGAAAAGTCTTTGTAAAAAAAGTTAGTTTCATTTTCTGAAGAAAAAACAATAGTAATTTGCAAATGTGATGCTTAGGGAAGGAAGAATAGCTAGTACTTCCCACAGAATAGTTCTGCCAGCTCCGAGTGTGCCCAAATGAAAGACATTTCTGTCCCATTAGTTAATTTAATGGAGAGTTTACAAAAGGGTTGCAATGAGAGTTCACACTTGCTTTGTATTTCAGTGACATTGTGTGGTGTGTAACAACGATTTTCATTTGACTGTTGTCCCTGTGAACCGTGTGTGCATGCCTCAGGATTGCCATGGTAGTTCTAATTAGGTGGAATAGAGTTAACAGCAAACAGTGCCCCCATTGCATTCCCTTTGAATGAGCCGTAATGAATTTATGCTCTATAATATGATCACATAAGTGGGAAGCCATAATGAATTAGCTGGTGGCTGTTCCTGCAAGTGTGCATTTTATTACAATAGGCACATCTGGGGAGCACCTCGTACTCTGCAGTATCCACGGAAAAGGACCTGCATTCCAAACCATAGCTGATTTTGACTTGTAAATCTGTTTTTATGAGGTGTATGTATGTGCCTGCCCCAGGAGAGTGAGTGCTGTTTCCAAATGGGCATTTGGATACCATATGCTTAGAAAATGCTGGCTATCACTCAGTAAAAGTGAAGTTCCTCCTCTTGGTAAATGCTGTAGATGTTCTTAGTGAAAGGTTTATCTCTATAACATGCTTTGAGAAATGATGAGCGATAGATGAAAAGCTTGAGTTGGTGTCTGTGATCCAGTCTGAAATTTAAGCTGCTCAAGCCTTGCAACTGAGGTTCATAGCCATCTGAAGTATTGTCTTTCTATGTGTTCAATCAAAACCACCCTAACGTCAACAAAAATATTCCTGCATGGTTCAGGTGATGTGAATTTGGCCTCATATGAGTTTGATGACTGCATGGCAGCCTTAGTATTTAATTTATAAATTTAATCTAATAGCTTCATTTGTAGAACAGAACTAAAGCTGGTCTTTAGTTTAGATTCAGCTTGATTAGGGACTGTGGTATCTCAAAGCAAAAGTCAAAGCATGGTTCCTGGGAACGTACAAAGCTGGGGAGCATGAACTGCTGGGCAGTATTCTTTGTCTTGGCAAAGGCTGTAGTAGATAATTTAATAGCTCATGCCAGCCACCCCTAAAAAGATTCAACTGTTTTAAAGGGCATAAAGATGATATCACAAAATTCATGGCATGAAAGAACCAGATTGTGGATGTAAAATTGTCATCATTAGGACATGCAGTCTAAGGCTCTGGTGCTTTTTTCCCTGTGGCTGAGTTAATGTGTAAGGCCGAGCACTGAGCCAGTGTGCAATGGGAAGGGGAAATGCCTGTCCTAATGCTCAGAGCAGGAAGTGTTTCTGTGGGATTTAATACTGATGTGCTGGATTTGGGGGGTGGAAAGATCTACAAAACCCTCTAGTCTCATTTCTCCCTCCCTTCTCTGTGTCTACATACATCCCCTAAATAATTTTGTACTGGCAGCTCCAAAACCCCAATCATTTCAAGACGCAGTGGTTTAGCAAGCGGCTGCCTTTTGTGACCAGCCATGGGTCACAAAGCACCACGGTGAGGACACATACCCCCCGGGGATGCACTGGCTCGAAGGCTCCAGTCTCAGGCAAGTCCCTTGGGCTGGGGATGAAGAGGCAGTGAGGTGGCAGCAGCTCATGAGAGCGCGCGTGAGGAGGGTGTTGACCCAGGGTCTCGTCTGTTCCTGAGCCTCTGCTGGAAGCACTGGCCAATTCAGGTGCTTTTTCTCAAGAACAAACCCCTAGGTATGTTTTCTCTCTCTTAGATATGGTTAGACTGGCTTATTGCAGCTTACTGCGTTAAGGTGCTTGCTTCAGTGATGTCAGCTCTCTCGCCTGCAAATCTACTTCTTAATGTCACTGCTGATAAAGAAATAAATTTGATCAAGATCTTAACTTCCATTAAGACAGAAGGTATTTTGTTCTTTCATTTTCTAGGGAAAACGTGACATGAGAGTAGCAGTAGTGTCTAGAAAGCAAAAAGCAAGGAAAAAAATACCCTAAACATACTCTGAATGCTTGGGGCTGGCAGTAGCGTAGCTGATGCATGGGTTGAATAACTTAATGAGGTTACCAGACCTGTTGTGTGAGTGCACGGAAGCTCAACCTGTTTTTGTGTAACAGCTCTGATGTTTTTGTAGGTGTTTTCATGACAGTGGAAAACAGTGTTGTATAAAGAAACAATAAACCACATGGGCAAATGCGAACATCTATTTACATGTGTAAATACATGTTTTGTCAGCCAAGAGGCAAAGAAAAAACCTTACTGCACTCCCACTAGCTGACATGAGGAAATATGCAGCTCCAGGGCTTGCTTGTTCCACCCAGAGGGAGGATGTCCTCTCCAAGTCCACCTTGGTGGACACTTCAAGTTCAGGAGGAATTCTTGAGATAATTGCAGTCCATGTCTGTAGTACAGTGCAGAGTGTTGGAGAGTCTTCTGGGTACTGACATACACTGAGAATTTCCATACAGTCAGGGAGCAAGGGGGAAAAATAGAATTTATCCTTAGGAAAAAAAAAATAAGAAAAAAAAAATTTTGAGCATAATTAATTTTTTTCTGGGTGATGACCAGAAGTTCAATGAGTTTGTGTCTTCCAGGTATTTCTGGGTAAATTGCTGGTGAGAGCAACTTGGACTCAAAACCATACCTGCCAAATTACTCTAAGACTTTATATTTTTTTTTTTAATTGACTTTTTGCTGTTTTGCGACTTGACAACATGTTGCCATGTTGAATGGTTCTTCATTCTGGTTATGAAAATACCATTTTCTGAGCAGTGAGGTGATTTCTAGTGACACCAGGGAACTTGTTGCTGTTGCCATAAGGTTGAAGATTTGTTTGTTCAGTTATTTCAGATAATTTTGTAAGATTTCATAGGAGGCAGATTTCTGGTTTTCTTGTTCCAAGAGGCAACGTTCTTGGGCATCTCTGGCTTCCTGGTAGGTTTATCCAGGATGCTGCTGTACTTGCGGAGGTTGAGATCCCGTACACTAGAGCATATGTTGACCATCTGCCCGTTTAAGAGCTTTCCACATGTCTCATGCGACAAGCAGATCCACACTTAGTGTGCTAAAAAGCTTGTGTACGATGGCTAACTCGGTCTTGACCTCTTGTTGATGCCCAGACTGCAGTGTACAGCTGGGTGGCTGAGTTGTGCCAGCTAGCGATTGCATGGTTTCTGGCCAGCATCCTGGCGTTAGCACTGTAGCTGCATCCATAATCCTGTTTTCGAAGTATTTTTCATTTTCACAGTCTGTTTGCTCTGGAAGGGATACTCTGAGTGGGCAAGGGTTTTGTGTAGTTGTTTTATGAAACTGAAGTAAGTATAAAGATTGAGTAGTTTCTCTCATCAGGATGGCTTGCCTCAGGTCTGACTTGAGGCTCAGCTGTGGACAGAATGGAGTTTTTCTGCCCTGAGAATGAGGGGCTGGGACAGGCACTGGTGTTTTACTGGGATTTTCATTGCAGAAAGGGGAGAGTCAGGCTTACTGTCCCCACCACCCTCAGCATGATAGGACCATGGCCGTTGCTAGTGGTGGGGTGTGAGCCTTGCTGTCCTCAATCAAGCGGTAGCTGTTGCTAAGCCCAATGCAACTCCTCTTTCACTGCTGAAGCAGGAATCAGCCTGGTTTTCCAGGGCTCTGGTGTAAAGACAGGTCCAGGTCAAGGCAGAGCAAGTGTTGCTGACTTTCATGAGTTTTTCTCCTGTTCTTTGAAGGCCCTGTATAGAGAAATCTCATGCCTGTGTGCCCCCATTTTGCTTAAAATAAATTTTTATCCCTCAAAGATGCTTGAGAACAAAAGCTGAGAAGCACCTTTGGGTTCAGCAAGCAAAGGACAAGTACAGAAAGTACAGTTATTGTTTTTCTGAAACTTGTGACTGTAAAGGCAATTTTTTGATGTTTTGAAACCTGATGTTAATTAAGTACTTTTGGTTGCCATTGCTGGGTAAGTTGCTCTTTCTTTTAGCTCCCCATCTGCAAAATGGGGATAAATATTTTCATACCACATAGAAAAATCATGTTAAAAATGTACAAAGTCCAGATACCAAGGTAGTGGAGACCATATAAATATCTAAGATAAACACACCAGGATTGGAAAATGCATTTTATTTCTAGCAATATTCTTTCTGTCCCTTTTAACAGACCTGGTAATTTGCAATGTTTCAGTGTTGAGAAAGCCATCGAGGCAGATTAATAACACTGTAGATGTTTTATTTTTGTATGTGGGCAAGATAATATCATTAATATCTGTCTTCCCTTGGCTGGCTTTGTGTGGATTTTGCACAGAGCACTACATTAAAAAGAGATTACCCTGCTATGACCCACTGAGTTTCCCTTTCCACCCAAAAAAATACAGGAGAGAGCCAGTATGCTTTAGTTAAATATAAATGGATGTGCTTCACCAGTGCTCTGGTATGCTTTGTAGTTTTTAAAATAAAATTGGAATTCAATGCAAAATGTCTGCTTTGCTACAGCATTGGGGCTGTGATAGCCCTGATTGAGGAGAGTGCCAGGGCTCATTCCCCTTCTGTTGAGCCGGTGTGTGCTTCCATGTGGGCTTACTAGCCCTTTCTGAATGGAGTTTCGTTCCTGCACCACATTCTTAGAAAATAACAGTCTGGTCCAAAGCCAGGGGCAGACCATGGCAGCCTTCCTGTGGATTTCTAGGGGCTCTGGATCAAGTCCTTTTTGTAAAGAGGTCAGGGTGGCTTTTTTTTTTAAGGTTTCTATGGCAACCTAAAAAAACACAGCAACATAAACTTTGTTATATTAGCCTTAAAACCCAGGGAGAGATGTCAGAACTGGAAGGTATGCATTTGAATTCTCAGTCACCAGGGTACACAGGGATTTGCTTTGGGTTGAACTTCATCCTGGTTTCCTAAATGTTCATGTGCAGAGGTCTCTGGGCAAACCTCCCTTCTGTCCTCTGCAGCAGATGAAGCTTTGCAGGGGAGAGGCAGAGGGAGATAAAAATTGCCCCAGCTAAGAAAGGCTCTAGTGCCTCCCCTTTTCTCACCTGTAAATAGTGAGTCAGTTTGCTTTTTGTTATTTTTACTGGTTGTACGGTCAAGAGATGCAGGATGGGTGCTGAGGACCATAGCATCTTCCACTGGTGTGGCTATCAAGCCAAAGCTCATCTCTAGGAGTCAGGAACTAGGCTGCTTCTTGGAGCTTTACTGGCTATGGGAGCTTGTTACATTATGCTGAGGCTAGTTATTTCCTCTTGTCTTAGGAAAATTGCTGCCCAAATGGGCTAGATCTGGGGTTTCAGTTTTTGCCCTGTGTCAGTTTTCTTATTATATATCTTTTTAGATATCTTACTGTTTGAGCTGGAAACTTTTCAGAAAATATTTTGGGTTTAATGAAAAAATTAAAAAAATCCAGGTTATGAAATTGAAACTTTTGACAAAAATACTTTATTTAATTTAAAATTGGTTCTATAAATACTTCAGTACTGCTACAGATACTTCCGCAATTGAGCATTTTGAAAATTTCAAAATTATTTTAGCAGACATCTGGAAGAATTGTAGTTTTGAAAATTTTAGAGTAAGTATAATTTCAATGAATTTGAAATAATATGTAAGAAATTATTCTCATGATCTGAAATTAATTTTCTCCTGATTATTATTTAGCAAAGTATTTTGTCTCTTTTAAAACTAATTTTTATGTATGAATGTTCAGGGTAGAAAGATGTTTTGTCATCTTAATCTTTTGTGGGTCGGGAAGTCTGTTTTCCATTGGTTCTGGCCACTAGACAACTGGGAAGGTGCTTTCAGTCCCCATAGGCATGGGTTTAAACTTCCCTGTGCAAACATAGCAGAAAATGTCTGATGCTTGATGAAGAGTGAAAGAGTTGGTAAGCTTCTCCCCAGGAAGTATGTAGCCAGCTACTAACACTCACTTTAAAATGAAAAAAACAAATTTTAGTAAATCTAACTAAATGGCAGAGATTTTAAATAAAGCCATTCTTCTAGTATTATTCTTTTCCTGGATGTTGGAGAGAATAGCTATTTTTTCTTAAAATTTTCTGCAGTGAAAAACACCTTCTTATCTGCTTTTTCTTTTGCTGAGCTCCTGCATGTGGCTTTGTAGTTTGTGGATGCAATAAATTCTGCTCTCACTTAGGCCGTGTACATATCCAGTTGGCCGTGTTTTATGGATCAGTTAAGAGCTCAGATACCTGAGTTAATTGCATCTCTAGCCTGGCAGGTACTGAAAATACTGAAGTTGGTAAAATGTGGATTTGAGGCCTTTCCTCCAAGGAAAGGTCTGCACTGACAGAGCTTTGTCTTGTGTGGAGAGTGGAGCTCATGACATGGGACCAAAGAGAGCCGAGAGTGCATCCTCATTCATAGCAAAAGGAAAATGAGGTGGATATCTCTAAAATGGAGGTTCCTAGGAAGAAACCCCTTTTACTTTCTAGAAACAAGGCAGCTGACCCTCTGCATGGTGGGTGATTGAGGGGTTTGGTGGGGCTGGTGGTGGTTTTGTTTTAAACCTGGCAGTCTGGGACTTGGAGAAAATACTTCACACGCTTTGAGGTATTTATGGAAGGCAATCACAGGAGGAAATCATGTCAAAAATTTGTCACTGAGGTGTGCCTACCTCTGAGGGGTAATGCAATAGTTGTTTAAACATGTGGTGTCACAGCAGGGTGGGTTATGTAGTATAGAGTATGCAGTGTAATGTATACTCCGCACGTGGACTTGTATGTGCTAAGCTCAGAGTAGTGGTGGCCTATCAATAGGAACTGGCTGAAGCCCAAGCCTGGGTTCCAAGTGCTTCGAGTTATGGGGTGTGCAGTATTCAGATCCAGACATGACTTTAGACTTGAGCCTGTATCTAGAAAAATTAACTGTTAAGAGTATGCCTGTGAAGTCCTTTGGGATTCTTCCAGCTGTAAGTGCTAACTATGAACGGTTCTTAACATTGCAGTCAGGTTTGAATTCCTTCTTCTAATACCATACAGTACCAAGCAATGAGGGGTGGCTTTTTTCAGTATGAGAAACATTGCTGTAGTTCTGAGGTAATAGAAGAAAAACAGTATTTTTCAATCAACACACTTGAAAGCGTATACTTTGCTATACTGTGAATCTCATAACCTTGATCGGGTTTCTCTAATCGAGGACCAGTGTGATTATTAAATGACATGGTGTAGTCTGATGTTGTGTTGACATTTTGTGTCACTCACACCTTTTGTCATTGCTGCCTCTCTATATCACATTTCAGAAGAGGATGCTAACAAAAGCAAACCCAGATTTCTTTGCACACGGATGATGCAAGTTGCCCAGTTTTCACAGAAAATATGTTTATCCTTGTTACCATTGTATTTGTTTGGAGGTCTGTCGGGAACATCTCTCAGGGTTTAACTGATGTTCTTTCAGTTCGAAGAAAACAAACACAAACATGAAAATTTTCCTTCAATTATTGTCTTGGCTTCCATATTAATAGAGACCTTTGTTATTTGCTACTTCAGATGGAAAGCTACCAGAAGGCTCATCGTAAATGTAGACCGTTATTTATAGAAAGCTTGTATTTTTTCTATTCATTTTGATGCATTAATTTTCCTGCAGGCATCCATTAAGTTATATTTCACATGTAGCTCATTGGATGGCCCAGTTTGCAGACTGGATGAACATCAGAAACTGTCCCTGATTTCAAGCAGAGTTCAAATGAACTTCTGGGGTCCATGCTCTGAGTTGTTTAACTGTGCCCAAGACTGTATTGCAACTCAGGGGTGGAAGCACATCCGCGACACTTTCTTTCACACATTACCTGATCTGTTCAGAGGTTTTATTTGCCATGTTTGAGGCATGGCATGGATCATTTATTCTCAACAAAATATTTGAAATACTGTGAAATAGTTAATTACTATAGTTAAGGAAATTAGAAACTGTCAAATGAAATAACATATTTACAGAAATAGTCTGCCTCTGTTTTTCTTAGAAACTAAGTGGGCTCATCCAGGAAATAAAATATATGGAAGTCACAGGTTGCAGGAGTCATTTTGATTGCTGAACTCTCTGGTCAAGCATAATTATTTGCTAGGAAACATTAAGTAAGCCTGCTGGTGGCAAAAGTGTAGAGATCAGACTGTTACCAAATTCAGCATCAGCTGTCCAGTTGATAGCAGCAGTGCAGAAGGATACATCAAACTGGGGATGTAGATTTTGCAGGCAGGAGACTTGTTTTTCCCTTGTATTACTATGAATATCCAAGTGAGTTTTGATGATAATTACAGATGTTTCACCTGCTGCGGAGAGTATCTTAAGGACTCCTCCAAATGTAGTCATTTGCATTTTTTTAAACTTTCCTGAAATAATTTGAAGGGATTGTGAGAAATAGCAAAGTGGGTAACTGTGATGTAAGGCTGGAGATGATGAGGAATTGACTGATGCAGAGCAGAATAACATAGTATGTTCAAAGAGCTTGGGCAGAAAAGGCAGAGGGCTGAGGATCTGCTATGAAGTGTTTGAGATGCTGTCATGGTTTAACCCCAGCCAGCAACTAAGTACCACGCAGCCACTCACTCACTCCCCCCCCATCCAGTGGGATGGGGGAGAAAATCGGGAAAAGAAGTAAAACTCCTGGGTTGAGATAAGAACAGTTTAATAGAACAGACAAGAAGAAACTAATAATGATAACACTAATAAAATGACAGCAGTAGTAATAAAAGGATTGAAATGTACAAAGGATGCGCAGGGCAATTGCTCCCCCCCCGCCGCCCGACCCCCAGCCAGTCCCCAAGCGGCGAATCCCTCCCCCCCCCACTTCCCAGTTCCTAAACTAGATGGGACGTCCCATGGTATGGAATACACTGTTGGCCAGTTTGGGTCAGGTGCCCTGGCTGGGCATGAGAAGCTGAAAAATCCTTGACTATAGTCTAAACACTACTGAGCAACAACTGAAAACATCAGTGTTATCAACATTCTTCACATACTGAACTCAAAACACAGCACTGTACCAGCTACTAGGAAGACAGTTAACTCTATCCCAGCTGAAACCAGGACAGATGCATACTAAATCAAAGAGGATTTGAATTTAAAATACCAGGATACAACAGAAAAGGATGGGTTAAAATGTTTTGAAAATAATTCCCCAAAACTCATATTTTGCATCCCTTTAATGCAGACTTTTTTACACATGAAATTGTGCTATGTTTCTGTCTTTTTTCTTTATGGAGAACAATTGCACAGCCTGCACCTTTCTGGGAAGCTGGATTAGACTTCAGACATGCAGTAATGAGTTCCAGTTTGGAAAGAATCTGCTTCATAGTTCTCAAGAGTCAGTATATATAAAGAACCCCAAAAGATTCAATGAATTTCATGTTTAGGAAGAACACACCAGTTCTCTGCTGCACTTCTCTGGTTCCGTTGATGTTAACTGATTTGTCTTGGCAAGTAAGTGGGGAGAATATGAGAAGGTAGCAAATTGCAAGATTATGTGAAAAGCCTATGATTTTACTTTACCAGATAGGTTCTCCTTGTTTCATTTTCTATTATATTACAATAATTAGTCAATAGTCTGATTGCTGTATTGAGGGATTAGTGTCACAGACAATTCATCACAAGCTGAATATATGTTCTCTTGGATGCACCATATTTCCTTGCTTATAATTACACTTTCATTGTGCACACTAGTCAGAGGAAAAACTCTTCCTCATTAATACTTGGTTGAACATACTTGTACCAGATGTAGATTACTGTGGGTTTTTTTCCATCTGGGACAAATCAATACAGATACTAGTTTAGCTCTTAAAAACAATGGACAGAGGGTATTTTGTACCTGTTAAGGTTGTGTATATTCCTAGTGTTGTTAATTCATCTAACCGCATTGTTTTTTTCTAGGCAAATGGCTTTTCTATCAGTTTTAATATTTTTGCAGCGGATATGGAAGAACTACTGTTTAACACTTCATAGGGCAAGGAAAAGGCACAAGCCCTAGAACTGTGCATGGAAATTGCAATTCTGATCTAAAAGGTACAGCCCTAGAAATCTGCAAAAAAAGGTGAGACCATTTTGTCAGTGTTCAGCAGTCTCTCGGAGCCTATAGCTCTTACTGCAATGTATTTGCCAGTGTATTCTCAAAAGGCCTCAATATACAGAGCCTTGAAATTGTTTGAATACCTGTCCCTTAACTCTAAGCCCATGATACTTAATTGGGCCTCTCAATTCTTCAAAACACCTCGTAGCCTGATGTTCAGCTCTTTTCTGGGATTTGTTGATTTTGAGGCAGTTTGTATGGGCAGTATTTCCACGCTTTTGATGTAACTGCTGTTAGAAGTCAAGCTATGCAGCAAGTTCACAATTGCAGGAGTCTGGTCCAGTTTTCCAGGAACTGTGTTGGATTAGTCCCGTGGAAGACAGCAGAAACAGCACAGCTTCACTGATGTGCTTAATGACGATGCTTTTTGAATTGATATACCCTTAATTTGAAATAGTCTCCTGGATCATGTTCTCTTGGTGCCTGGATCCACTTCAGGCAGTTGAATCTTGTGTTAACAGCAAGGTACAGATTGAGGGATAAGTTTTTCTTTATTAAAATCAAATTATATTTAAACAATGCATGGTGCCCTTTGGGATAAGATCAAGGAGGCCCAGTAGTAATCAATATAATATCCATATAATGATTCTTCTCTTACATATGAAGTGTCAGTTTAAAACAAAACTGCTAAGGCTTACCCTCCCAGAAGTATCTGCAGGTTGAAAAGCTGTAATTCAGTGTAAAACTAGGGATTCAGTGGAGAAATGAAGGAAGCCTGCCCTAGCTACAGGACTTTTCTAAAATGAGTTGAAAGACCATTAAGGTACTGGGTATCAGAGTTTACCTTCCATTCTTGACCTATTCCTTGAGTATTAGGTATGTATCAGCTGCAGGAGAGCTCTCACTGGCACTGGTGGGAATGCATGTTTGAAATGTGGATTTGCACTTTTGCTTATGGTATTAAACAAAACAACTGTTTACTAAAGCCCCATAGGTGGGTTTCCATACAGCAGCCTCACAGTAATCACCTTTGTCAAGAACATCTTCTATTGGTAATTCTGTGTAACACACAGAGGCATCTAGTGGAATAACAACATACTGCAGGTCCATGTGATGTTAAATGATGGGCTCTTGGAGCTTGGAAAGTGGGTTTATTTTTCACGGAATATTAAGTGAAAAAATACTAGGTTAATAGATGCATGACACTTAACCGAAGTTGAATATTGAATTGAATATTGCTTTGAGAAGATTCCATACTTTTAGCTGGATTCTCCTATTTTTCATTGCAGTCCTCCCAGGACTGGGTGGCCTTTCTTGGACAATAATGAGCTTTAAGATGTGCCACACATTTGAGTGAATCTGAATTCTTTGAAATGTTTGTCCTACTGCCAAATCCACGTAAACTCCTACCAGCCCTGTGTAAAATGAACATTTTTTATGTTTGATGCCAGTTAGGACTGTTTCACTAGGAATCTAGCTTGAGGGGTAGCTGTGGAGTGGGCTTTCTGGGGATGTACAGCTGTAAGCAGTGCTGTAGTGGGACTTAACTTGTCATAGCCTTTAAGGAACTGTGAGCTGGGAATCGGAAAAAGTACCAATGTTGTTCTGGGCCTTGATTTTTAATTTCACCTGTGACTGGGAATTGTAGTTCACAAACCAATTATTTCCCAGTGGGATGAAGGAAGACTTAGAAGAGGAGACCCAAGTTTCACACTTGCAGTTCAGTGACAGGCATTGTGAGGTCAGTAGCCTTACAGGTACAGAGAACTGGAGAAGCTTACTGTATGCCTGCAGTGAAGTGAAAGCAAGTGAGAAAAATGTGACCTGTGATCATCCTGCTTTTTGAGCTGATGCTGGGTTGAAGCAACACACTGCCTTGTACATAGCTTAAGGTTAGAGCACTATTCCACTCCAAATTAGTTCTTCTACTGCACATGTCACCTCAATATTTGTATCGGAGAAGGACCCGAGATTGAGATACTCATACGTCAGAGGATTTCCACTGCAAAAGTTAGAGGATGGATCTGTGGGCTGGCATGGCCTTCGAAATACTGACAGCTCCATTAACATTAAACATACTGAACTATTTTTGTTGTCAACCCAAATAAATAAATTCAAGGTCAATAGCAAACGGATGTAGTAGAGCTGCGGATGCAGGACTGAGTAGCAATATGTTTTGTAGATTATGTGGAAGTTTTCAAAAGAAGTCAGTTCTGTGCTGCTGTTGGGAGGATTTGCAGTTGCGTCATGCTTGGGAACCTGTAGTAATCATCACTCAGTGGACTAGGTCACAAAATTGTGGAAAAGTGGGAGGTTTTCATTCCTTTTGTGTGTGAGGGTCCCTTTGTTCTGGGAATTTTAAAATTCAGTTTTTAAGGTAAATCTCTAGTCTGAGAAAAATAATTACAAGTGTCAAATCCTGTTCAGGTCACTCAAAACTACTACCATTCACTTCAGTAGTGCACTTCTGACAGTAAGCTTAGCTACATGATTTCTTGTAATTATTCTTGAAATTAGTAGAGGCTCTGGGTATAAGTAGTGAGGAAAAAGTGTGATAGCGAAGTGGTACCAAGGAGAAGGTCAAGGAGACCCTATTATGTCAGAAACTTAAACACGTGGCCTAGTTTAAGTAGTACTTCAGTAGTCCTGTTGTTTTACTTAAGCACAGATGATCCCAGTGACTGCAGCAGAACCACTGGTATGCTTAGAGCAGGAGACATCTGGAAACATCTTGCAAAGTGGAGCTAGACGGAAGTCCTGTCCCACCAAAAAAACCCCTAAACTGCACAAACCCCCTCCTGCCCAGCAGCAAAAAAACCCCCTAAAGCTGTATGTGCAACACTGCAGACACAGAGAGCAAGACTTGGATTTACTGATCTGGAAGCAAGATATGTATGTATTGCTTCATTTGTCAGGAGATGAATGCTCCAGACAAAATTCAGTAACTGTGTATTGTAATGAGCTTCAGAAGAAGATAGAGAGCATTCTCCTTTAGTTTACCACATGCCTGATTTATGCTTTCTGTTTTCATTATCCCTCCTAAATGAGCAATCCCGTGAAGTCATTGGTTGGGTGGCCTAACATAATTCACTGCTCCGTAATGCTTGAAAAGTCTTGCCTTGCTCTGTGCTGGTAGGTATGTTGAAATAATAAATTATATAGTAATGATGAAAATAATAATAGTTAGTTTTATACCTATTAAGTTTCAAATCATGCTGCTCTATTGTAGATGATCATTCTTTCTGCTTGGTAGTGTGATAATACAAAACACAGTCAAATACTGATGGTAGCAGAGCCTGTAGTGTCCTCTCCAGAGGCTCTGCCAGCCTTCACTGGGATTTGTCCCACGCCTTCCCATATTCTTGGCCTCATTTCAATGCCACTGTGGAAATTGATTTTAATTACACTTACTTTTAATAATGTGATCTCCGAAGGGGATGTAGGTGAAATAAAAAAGGCAAAAGAGAGAAGCAAATTAATTTGATGTACTTTGGGGACAAGAGGAGTGTTTTATCAGTGGCATATGGGAAGAGAAGGTTAGAGACCTGCCTTAGCCAAAGGAAGTTGAGATAACAGTTAGTGCAAAGAAAGTGGGGTGACGCTTTCTGCTTAGACCATAATGGATGAACTGGTAAGGTTAAACACTGACACACTGTCCATCAAAGCTGTGTCAATTACAATGAAGTCAGAGAATTTCCTTTCATTGACCTTTTCAGGACTAGAGATAGGCCTTTCCCTTTCACTTGCAATACCCTTCTCTTTCAGTTGTACAAATGAACAGTGAGTAACAAGTAAGAGTAAAGCAGAATTTATACCAGTAATGTTTCTCGGTATGTTTTCTCTTCACTAGTTTAAAACAAACCCCCTCAACTATTTTACCTTCTCAGGCTACACATGTGGGTTGTATTTTATGTGCTCATGGTTAATTTGCTTTGGTACCTGTCCTTGCCTCTGTAAATTCAGTGTTCTGCAAATCCAGCTGGCCAAAGTGAAGCAAACTGTTTTCAGACTTGAGCACTTTTCTGGGGCCTTTGTCAGAGAAGCATGATCCCTATTTTGCAGTTCAGATCTGACCTAAAACACATGGATTGCACTGAGAAGCCACTTAAAAATGTCCAACCTGGAACTCTCATCCTGGGTTGGATCCTCAGCAGATGTGAGCTGGCACAGCTTCATCTCTGTGCAAGGCTGCAGCAACAGGTTACTTGAAGTCTTCTAAAACAACAGCAAAATTTCTGCTGAACTTACTATAGTTATGAGTGTTTGTATTGTGATAGTGCATTGCATGGTGTGTCATCTGCAACTGTAGAGCCTGCAGTCCCTGGCAGGGATCTCATCTGTATATAACAGGGCCAAGTTTTCACCCCTTGTGGGAATCTGATTCTGATATATACTTTAACTCATTCTATGTTATTGAGGTAAGAAAAAATTTTGCTACTGACTGAATGGAAACCAGGTCTGGAGCAGGTGAAGGGAAACTGTGCAAGTGTTTTGGGCGCGCCTTGGTAGAATCTGTTGTAGCAGAAGACTGAATACCATCTCCTTTTAATGTTTTTACTGTAACACTTTTAAACTCAAAATGATGTAGCATGTTCTCATCATTAATTTGCTCTCGAGTCCTGTGGGTTCACTCGTTTTGTTTTGCCTTGCCTTTCCTACATCAACTTTTAATGCTTTGCACTGAGGTCCCATAGTGAGCTCTCCTGAACACCTCAGCGTTTACTCATCCTCTGGATACGTCTGTATTTTGTCTGCAGTAAAAGGTAAGTGTTGAATACCGTGGAAACAGAGATCTGTGCAGTTTGCCTGGGAAATACTGGAGGATGTTTTTTCCCCTTTTTTCATAGCATTTGGACTCTTGATTTCACTACTAAAACTAGGAGAGGACTTGTCTGAGGACAGGGGAAGCTGCTTTTTCTTGATTCTCCTAGACAGGGACCATGTGGTTTTCCAGCCTGAATATCTGGGAAGTGGGTGGTTCCTGCCTTCCCCTGTGGGGCTGGGGATGTGCTGGCAGAGCTGGTGCCAGGCAGCTGCCTTGGTTGAGTCTCATCTCTACCTGGTCGGCATGGCAAGGCTCTGCCCCAGAGCCGGTGGGACAGGGCTCTGGCTCGTGCTGGCGCTGGGTTGGTTCCAACCCGCCAGCCTTGCAGCCAGCCTGCCTGCAAGGGAAGCGCTGATGGTTGTCTCCATTCATGGCATAAACCCTTTAATTGATGCGGCTGAGATTTCTGAATAGTGAGCTGTGAAAAAAGAAAGATAGTGTGTGATTAAGCAGGCGCTTTGGTGCATGGCAGGCAGTTCTGGTGGGGCTGCTGCCTAAAGCGCTCTGAGACGAACCTAGACATCCAAATCACCTCTTTTTAAGAAGGCCAAATGCTCTTCCAGTTATTGTTCTGGGAAGCTCATGTCACTGGGTGTATAATTCATTTTGTTTGGAATTTCAGGGTCAGACATAAGTGTTGTTATCCACTTCAGAGGAAAAGCTTTAGCAAAAGGAGGAGGGAAGCTGAATTGATATTTGGAAAAATGAAAAATGTTTAAAATACTTTTAAAAAAAAAAAAAAAAAAAAAGCCCTCACTGAATAGTCATTCCACTCGGCTTCTGGCCAGTCTCGGATGCTTCTCTTCCAGAATGTCTGAGTATGAATGAATCATGACACGATCCTGGGAACTCTGCAGCCATGCTCGTTATTCTGTGCATGGCATCAGGCACCACCTGCAGATGGAGAGACTGGAAAACATTGCAGTTTCTAAACCTCACCTCATTATACTGCAGTGTACAATTAGGCCTGTATAGGCAGTTCATAGCTCCCAGGAGAAGGAATAAACTAGCAGTATTGTAGAATTCACAACACTATTGATGTTGGTACTGAAGCTGTCTTGGAAAACTAATGTACTAACTAGGTTTTGTAAGAGGTCATGACCAGAAAAAAAGGCTTATACGAGAGAAGGAAAAAAAAGATGAAGACTGGTGGACTCTGGTGGGTTTTTCTGAAAATAATCAGAGCAAACCAGCACCAATATGAAATTAGAGTCACTTTTGCCATTTCCAGTGTCTGTTTACCTTCCGGTGGACAAAACATGCAAATCTGCCAAAGGATCTCCTTTTTTAGCACTGAATGTCAAATTCTTAGGGTAAAACTCCATAAATACAATGAAAAACCTTGTAGAGGTTGAATTCTTTTCCTAGGAAAGCTTGAGCCTAGGAAACCCCTTTGATAAAGAGAACTTGGCCATGAGCAGGGAGGAAATGTGCTTTATGGGTGACAGCATGAGCATGATTGAGATTCAGCCTTCTGCTCTTATAATTTATAAGTTCTTCTGAAAAAAAAGAAGTTTTATGTATCTATTGTACCAGTCCATTTCCTCTGAATTTGAGTGGATGTAAATGAATTTGGGAGTAGTCTTATTTATTTTATCATCTGTTAAGTGGATTTGAGATGTTTGGCTATCATATGATCAAATATATGTCATTTCTCTGAATTACACTGGAGCAAGGCTTACAGCTTTTTGTCTTGCTGGACTGACAGGCCTGGCAACTTACTGGTGGGCATTGCTAATAAATGAACATTTAGAAGAACATGAAAGCCTCAAGAAAAACACATGTTAATTTCAGCCTTTCCTTTTCCCTAGTCTAACTAGAAATTCTAAATAAAGCCTTGGAGACAATTTTCTGAATCCAGGTGGTTAAATGTCTTAGTGCCTTAATGTATAACCAGAAATGTTGCTAATGCTCGTAAAAAATCCGCTCCCATTTCAGAGTTCAGCCATGGGACTGCCTGCTGGATTAAATTCTGTAGATTAATTGTATGCTATTTGAGACATAATGATTCCTTATTTTAAAAGATCATCAGCTGTTTTGCTCACTGAGGTGTATTAATGTATCAATTGGTATAAACTCAGTGGGTTTTGAAGTAGTTGCGTTGCCTAGTACAGAATAGTTAAGTAAAAACTCACAACCGTTCTGGAATTCGAACTGTGAGCTGTGTCATCTGGTGAGTATGTGCCTGTTGCAGATGAAGTCCTTCCTCATCCTTATCCTCCTGACTGGCCTCCTCACCAGGTGAAGGTCTCACTATAAACTTTCTACTACAAACAGCAGTTTCAACCTGAGCACAGGCTCTGTTACCTCTCGGTTTCTCTGTGGTACCTCCCCACTTTAACAAGTGATAGGATGAGAGGAAATGGCCTCAAGTTGCACCAGGGGAGGTTTAGATTGGATATTAGGAAAAATTTATTCATTGAAAGGATTGTCAAGCATTGGAACAGGCTGCCCAGGGAAGTGGTTGTGTCACCATCCTTGGAGGTATTTAAAAGATGTGTAGATGTGGCACTTAGGGACATGGTTTAGTGGTGGACTTGGCAGTGCTAGGTTAATGGTTGGACTTGATGGTCTTAAAGGTCTTTTCCAACCTAAATGATTCTATGATTCTACTGTGTCAGTCCTCTATTACTGTCAAGGTGTCCTCTCCAGTTCTTGGTTTGCCACAAGATCCCAGGACCCTTGAAAAAATTTTCAAGTTCATGCCTTCCTGCATTCTTAGGTATTGTCCCTTTTATTGATGAGGAGCATCATAGTCATCTACAGAAATAATCTTCTTAGCCCTCTCCCTGCAATTGCCCTTCACTTCTGTTTTGTTGATCTGCATAATAATCAATTTCTCCATTAAAGGCCATTGTTCTGCAATATCAGTCCGTGTCCTTTGTCCTGTCTGCTTTGCTGTCACATCAACTTAATTGAGTTTTTCTTCAGTCTGCTTTCCTTTTGACATGCTGAGAATCACGAATCAACTTCATCTTGATCAACTTCTATGAAACTGTAATTTGCACTGCCATGAATTTAGTCCTGCTGGCCAAACATGGAAAAGCAGACCTGTCATATTGAGGTAAGTGTTGGTATTTCATGCTTTGCATTTCCTTAGAAAATATCGGGAACCACCAAAATTTGCAGAAGGAACCTTGCCAGTGTGATTGTATCAGGTAGATCTGATTTCAGGACAAGATGTGGTGGTTTTTGTAGAAACAAGGGTCTGGTCCCTCAAAACATTGGATAGCATGAGTTCTAGGTGACATCATGGTATATAGGACTCAATGATCTTAAAGGTCTTTTCCAACCTAGATGATTCTATGATAGGCTAAGGTTTTTATTAAGTTGTCAAGGAGAAGTTACTTATCAGTACCGCTCTGCCCAACTGATGTATGTGGCATACACTGCTAGGACGTTCATTCTTCTGTGTTTGATGAAATGGATACTACATATGTAAACGTGTGTTAGGGAATTAAATGTTTCCTTCAAAGCACAATGAGGGCAGATGAGGGGGAGCGATGAATTTTAATCATACCGTGGAGCTTCAATTTGGCAAAGCATTTATGCTGAGCAAAGCCCTTGGGCATATGTTTTAAGTCTTGCTGTTTCCAATGGGACTCAAACATCTGTTTGTTTTTTTGTGAAATTGCGTCCCGAGAGCCCAGTTTTTGCCTAGAGAAAAGAGTATGCTTGTATATCTTGTGTGCTCTTCAGCAAGGACTTATTAAAGTTGGTCCTGGATATTCAGTGAGGGAGCAGCTCAGTGAGAGGCAAGCCCAGTTGGTGGTGGGAGTCCTGAGCCAATGGGTTCCTATGCCTCTGTCTAGACCGAAGAGGTTTGGAAATTTTCAGATTAGCTTTGGATAAGCCCCTGAACTTCTGGATGCTTCTCCTAGCCAGATCAGACCTCTAAAGAGCTTGAGGTTTGTCCATTTCTAATTTTCATATGCATTACATTAAAACCCCTTAAGTTGAAATATTTCTTATTTTAAAAATAGAATAATAAAACAGTAAATCAGAAGGAAAAGCATGCTGAAAAAAATGTAGAAAACAGATGAAAAGCAAAGGGAAAAGTGAACTTCGTAAAAATACCATACATGCCAGACCCTTCAAATATGATTTCCTGCATATTACACTTTAAAAAGCATGATATTACAACATGCTTTCACATGCAGGGGCCAAAAATATGAAAGAATAAAGCCTTGTTTGATCTCGAGAGTTGAATGGATGTCATTTGACCCATCCATGATCTGATCCTAGACCTAGGACATGTCAGATGATTTTCCACTCGATGAGTGTCTGCACCACTCCCTTGTCTCTCCTCCACCCTCCTTTTGAGCAGATAGTGCTGACACGCTTCCTGTTATGGGCTGCTGGGTACCGCTCCGGAGCATCCTGGCACCCGAGTGCCTGTGGGTTGGGCAGAGCACTTCAAAAGCAGCTTCTGGCACAGGGAAGAAATATTTTGAAGTGAGTTTGGGTGCTTCCCAAAGCGACCTGCTCCAAGCAAGCAGAAAGCAAGCTTACATTATCTCGTGTAAAAGACCCAGATCCTTTAAGGAGCCTGCCAGAAGTTTATGAAGTACCATGTTACTGCTGAGAAACCTTGACAAATGCAGTGACTGCTGACGAAAATAAAAAGCATAAACATGATGCAGAGGTAATAGCTCAGAGCTGTGTGTCTGTTCTTAATTGCTTAGAATCTAGAATATACTTGATGTGTATTTTGCAAATGGTAAAATGTACTTGTTTTGTTATTAGTCAAAGCCAGCTGAGTGTGTGGTGGAGGCTACAGAAGACAAAAGGAAGGGAAACTTTAAAAATAACATCTGCTTAGTATGAAGAAGTTACAGCCATTACTAATACATCTTCTGGAATTAATGTTTCATACGATTTCTCTCTACTTAGTGAAAGGTTGCATAATTAGAAGGACTTTGGGAGCTTTAAAAAAAAGATATAGGTTAAAAAGCAGATACACCTTGTATTTCAGTACAGAAGCAGCACTTGCCAGAGTCCTTGAACACATAATCTTGAAACAAAGTGGAGTAATAACTACATTATTTTCTTACCAATGACTATCCAGACACATAATTTGCAGTTAAAAGTTGATTGGTTTTCAGGAGGTTTCTACTCAACCATTCTTTTCCCATAGTAAATAAATTTCAAGGTGGCTGCTCATGACTCTGCAGTTCAGTAGTGTCAGAAAATACCCTTCACTGGAAATCATTAACGCAAAAGCTCAGAAAAAGCTGAGCTGTTTTTCTCCTTTTCAGGAACCTCTTTGGCAGTCTTATTGAAATGTGCACTTGGTGCCTGTGTTGCAGGACCTGGTATTGTTTCTGCTTGTGGGAATTGTGAAATGGGGACAGGCCACCTTGTATCTCACCCCTATGTATAAGCAGGTAGGAGGAGAATTTGAGTCTGCAGGGCTGTTGGCTCAGGAGGTTGGGGTTTTTTTTTAATCTCTAAACGCACTTGTTAGTTTGTCTGCTCTAAATTAGTTTGGATAAATCATTTGGGAAAAATTGCCATGTAAGTAAAATTGTATAAGTAGCAACGTACTTTCCTCAGTCTTCCTATTTTGAGTACAAGATTGGGAGAGCAGGTGGCTACATGGGGGGCACGTGTGAGCCTAAGTAGTAGATTAATAAGGTTCTCTAATGAAGTGCAATAAGCCGAAGGTCAGCAGTACCTCTAGCACTTCAGAACAACAAAGAATTTTATGAAGGCGAGAGAACCCCTGCCAGACCATTGCACCAGGTGCACCCACTAGTTCATCTTGCTTTTACCCTGTAGCATTTGTAAATACAGAGCAGCTGAGGAGAGGAGAGCTTGTGGTTCTTCACATGCCAAGGAAAAGCATAAAAAGAGAAAAGCTAAGCAGCCATTTGTGTATTGGTTGTGGGTTCCCATTCTAGCAGGAGAGATGACAGTAGAAAGGGCAATTTTACATGTTTAAAATTAATCAGTAATTGGAGATGAGTATTGGGGAGGTTCTGCCTTGTCTAATAGTAGTCACAAAGCTCAACAGATGAGAGCTGCATATCCAGTGGCATGGCCCTGCCCCCAGTTACTGAATTGTGCAGTAGCTGACTTCTCCCTTTGGCATTGAATTTCAGCACTCTATTGCTTCTGTTTCAGCTGGGTCCTACAACAGGCTGCATTTTGGGATGCTGAGTCTTCCTCAGCCCTGGGGGCATCTCCATCTTATCCTTGTGTATCTGTATAACAAATAATAAAAGACCTACTACATGATGCGTTGGGTATTGGCAGGCATTGGGATTTGAAATCCCTTTGTGCCTCCCTTCCACTGACAAAGATCTAGTGGCTTCTGGTTCTTTGCTTTGGAAAGCATCCAGCCTGTACTGTTCAGCACTGTGATCTTTACCATGTTTCAGTGTACGCAGGCGAGAGATGTAGGTACATCGTTGTCTAGCTAGTTTATTTTTGCTAATTGGCAAAAGCAACCAGAGCAAGAATGTGCTGTGTGTGAGGTGCTGTGAGATAGTGGTGACAGGTGGGATTACAGTGGGGATGGCTGATGCTCAGTGTATACCCAGGGTTGTGTTTTACCGCTTTTTTGGGCACTGACGTCCTGCTCTTGACTTTTTTTATTGCTAGTGTGGATGCGGAATGAATATAATCAGGTAACCATGCTTATCTCTCTTTCTTCTTCTAAATTCCACTCCCCCCCTCCCCCCATAACGTTCCTTGTATATTTGTATCATAAATTTAGCGGTCATTAGTGTTGAGTACTGAGGTCTCAACTTGGGATATTTAGCTTTACCACAGTTTAATAACTGCTGGATCACGTTGCTGGGCAAAGTGGTCACTCTTTGGGGAAAAAAAAAACAAAACCAAAGTCATTTGTGGGAAAACTAATGCTTTCTTCCCTTTGTGACCAATATTACCAAAATGATCTAAAAGTTACTTGTACCTAGGGAGCCTGTACTGATTTTTTTTGCCAGTGAACTTCAGCATATGAATGACTCCAAGAGTGTGCACACACTGGTATCTGCTGTTTGTTAGTAGATTGAGTGACAGCTCTCACACAGTGTTCTGTTTCCTTACATGGATGACCAAAACTACCTGGAGCACAGCATCAATGAAAATAACAGTTCCTGAGTATGCTTTCAAAATTCAGGACTGTTTTTGTAAACTAGCTTTCTCGGTATTCATGAAAAATTGTTACTATCCCTGCACTAATAAGAGCAAACCGCAGTGGGTAGTTTGTTTTTGAAGGCTTCAGTAGTTTCCTGTACAACATTTGCCCTTTGCTGACCTTGCCTGTCGACACTCATAATTTGTGTCTCTGCTAGGAATCCTCTCCCAATATCTGCTGTATTAAATCTACCTTCCGAGGCTTAGGGCACTTTTAAATAGTACAGCTTTGGCTCCCCTCCTTTAAATTACATTTTCCCTTTGTTACTTATGCAAATCTGTCATATTCTACTGCTCCATTCATTGATTAAAGTACCTATAATATATATCAGACCCTCCAACACTTTCTGTTTTTCTTTCTAGTCTTTCTGTTTTAACATGGGGTTACCAAAACTGGCAGAAATGGGCAGAAATCTGAGCAGAGACGTGTCCAGAGGAAATCTGTATTTTTTTAATCTTTATATACAGTTGATTAAAAAAACCCCTCTTTATCTTTTTTTTTTTTTCCGGATAATTGAGATGTGAAATTTCTTGCCCTGTTTCATCAAGTTTCATTAAAAACATGGGCAATCACTTAATATTGGATCTTGGACTATGAATGAAATAAATGCTGAGCAGTGCCAGGTCAGCTCATTCTGGCTGGGATATCTAGCATGTAGCTGGATGCTATCCTGGTGTAAGCCAGCAGAGCTTGCTGGGCCAGGGAAGCAGCAGCACAGGCACCGTGACCTAGACTGGCAGTGCTGCTCATGTTAACGGGCTACCCTTTCTTCTCAGCTGGGAGTGAAGATGCAAACGAGCACAGATCACATTGCTTTGCATTTAGTCATCACTTTTGTACTTTGAAAAACATTTGATATATTTGAGTAGTTGTTTTCTTGTGACTTTTTAAAGAGGCTTTAGGGCACATTAAAAAATAACTTTGAAATTACTTAAAAATTGAAGTCTTATTTTTCAGTTGACATAGATGGGGAAAATCTAATTTTACTTGAAAAATCACAGAGGATTGATTCCCAGGTCATGAAGGTGCCTTTGAAAATTTTGCTATTAGGCTTTTCAGTGCAATATTTGCTCTTCTCGCAGTGAAAACCACCTTATTTCTCTGCTGTATCCATCAGGAAAGGTTAGTTGTTTCAGATAAATATAACTTTAATTTCTCTCACTGACTTGTGTAATAATTTTTAGTCTATCAGTTCTTTAGAGTTGCTGTCTTTTAGTTATTCCAAATGCATAACTGAATGTGTTTGTTTATTGAGAACATAACTCTCAATCAAATTTGTGACACAAACACTGTTGCAAATGCAAAATTCCCTTTTCATGAACTCCCTGCTCTGTTCCTGTTTTTTAGTCCCCTTAAATATTCCTGCCAATAAAATACTGTGAAGAAACAATTTATTAACTGTTGTTTTAGAAAGTCAGCTGAGGCTCTGTGGAAATGTTTTCTTCTAAACTTGTCTGTGACTGCAGTAGAAGGACAGCTATAACGTGAGGACTTTGTTCCGTCTGCCCCTATTCTGTGTCAGAGGATATTATTTAATGATGAAGAAGGGAATGAAGAGTAGCACTGGCTAGATAACAAGCATTGAAAGAGAAGCTGTGTTGTTCATCCTAATAGCATGATATACATATTTTGGTTGGGCAGAAAATATATGTTTTTCCCCATTTATATTATCATTTGAAGTAAAACAGGCTTTTTCAAATCAAGGGGAGGTGTCATAGTACCTTGTCCTAGTGTTGTTTTTTTGCAATAGAAAAATACACATCAATGTCGGTGACTGCAAGTTGAGCGTACCGAGCATCAGGAAACAACCTAGCAGAGCCAGCTGCATTGCTGCCCACCCCACCAGGAACTGCTGGCTTTGGAGTACATTAATGAAAACAGTAACCTGTTCTGGAGATGTGGCTGTGATGACTTATGCTATGACTTTATATAGTTACCGGACAGATAACCTAGTCCTATCAACGCTTTTCACCATTGCCCAGTGCTGCTGTTTCCAATGACAGTACTGAAGTCCATGCTTTCATTTTGAAACATAGGTGTCCTTCTTATCATGCCAACTAATTTTTTCTCATTTGTCAGAAATTCAGAATTTCCTAGAAAATGCCAAAAAATTATCTTCCATTCCCTGGATCTCAGGCAGATGTTGCTTAGAAAGAAGCCCGTGGCCCAGGTTTTCTGCTCTGGCCAAGCTGTCTTTGAACCAAGACTAGGGAGGTAAAACAAATGTTACTCAGAGCTATTTTTATGATTGCTTGATCTTGGGACTATTCCAGCTTCTGAAGCAAGTTAGAATTGCTCTAGTTCTGTGCTAGCCATGCTTGAATTGGAGGCTTCTTGGTATGCAAACACATGTCCCTTTTAATTAGAGACTGTCTCCCCATGCTGTGGACTAGCAGAGCTGGTGTATTCACAGTGTGCCAGAGGATGCGTAGGTAGTACAGCCTTCACACTGTTGCATTTGTAATCCCTCAGTATCTGCAAAACACAAGTTCATGGTGAACACCATGAGATCCCATGGTTCCTCATCAAATGGTTTCCTCAGGTTGGTGTGTTCACATGACTTAGCTCCATTTACAATGGCAGTGGTTGAGGGAGACTCATCCCTGTGCATGGTTCCAGCATAAAGTCAAGTAATGTGCCTGGGACATCCCAGCAATGACTTTCTGTAAAGGAGTGAGGCTTTCTTCTTTTCCTAGGCTATTTGCTTCATACAGCAGCCTCATGCAGTGAGGTAATTGCGATAGTAAATTCTCTGAACTGTTCCTACAAAGAGAGATGGCTATTCCCGAGGCTGACACCAGCAGGTAATGGATATGTGGTCTTCTCTTCTGCCCTCTGCACCCAGCTTTGGTCACAGATTGTCTTTTACTCACTGAATGCCTGAGAAGAACAGGTCTGCTCCTGCTTTTAGAGCCAACTGAGTGTCCACCTATGTCTTTTATGTTATCCTGCATTGCTTTCTAGTAAAAAACCGCCACAAATAAACCTAAACCAACAAACCATACCTACTCTGCCTTGACATGACCAGCGATCCTACAGAAGCTCAGCCTGACTTTTAAAGAGTCTTTTTAAATTTTTTTTTCTGCTCTTAGAGATCTAAAACGGGTGTTCAGAGGATGCAGCAATGTCTGGGAAAACTGAGCTTATTTAGATAGTGGGAATGTCTTTCCTGTGGTAACAGCAGTGAAAAGCCTCAGATAAGGCTGAAAGCCATAATGTTAATTAGACAGGAATTTCCTTAATTTGTCGGTCTGTTTTAAAAGTTGTAAATCCAGGAAGCAGCAGATGGCTGAGGAAAAATGAGAACAGATTAAGACCTACATCCTCTCTGTAATGCCAGGTACTATGGAAAATATTTCTGAACACAAAACTTTAAGCACTTTGTTTGAACTATCTGACTCTTTATCTACTGTCTGTGCTGGAAAGCACTACAGCACATACATCAACTCTAAATGGACATGTAATCCTGTAACTATTCCCTGCTCTGCAAAGCTCTTAAGCATGTACTTCAGTCCCAAAGAAATCAGTGGGTTTAAAACACATGTTCAAAGTTAAAGGCGCATGTTGAAGTGCTTGTTAAATTGCTGTCCCGTGCATCGGTAACAGTGTGCATTTTATTTCTGCTTACCCTTTTACCTTTATATTCAAAGCTAGACAGCAAAAAGAAATAAAATGTTTGTAAATGTGATGTCAAATGTTCAGTCTCTAGCTACCCTGAGATCAATAGGACTATGCCCTAAAATAAGTACTGCTCATTTGCTTGTGCTGCTTTACTAATTCATCAGTTTGTATCATTTTTATTATCACTTCATGAATTATGCCTTTGCAGAAACTTAAGGTCCAATTCTGAAAGATAAAAGACAACTGTTGGGGTCAGTTAGGAAACCTGTGAAGTGTTGAGATCAGTTTCTGGGACTTGCCAGATTCCTCAGATCTGAAAAATATGGAGAAGGAATTTGAAGAACTTCTTATCACTTCTGTAATAGCAGTCCCTAATGATGACAGTTATTTTTTAACAAGTTGTTGTACACAACTGAGGGCAGTAAGAGAACCACATGGTTGTGGTTTGGTTTTTTTTTTTTTTTTAGCGGGAAGAATGTCTGCTCTAGCACTCAAAGAATAAATGTAAATGTGATGAGAACTTTTTAGATTGCCAGCATCAGTGAATAGCAGAAGTTGATCTCTGCTGCCTTAAAAAATAAAAATAAAAACATGCAAGAAAGGGACAAACCCAGTACTTTATTGTATAAACAGAAGTCCTCTGACACATTTATGTTCCATGGTGAGAAGCTTTTGAATCAAGATTTTGAAAAAGCAAAAAAGTACTATGGGGAACACAGGTTAATTTGAGTGGAGAAATATATTTGGATCCTTTCAGTGAAGTCGCTCTGCCTTTGTGTGGTGTTGCACCAGTAGGTTTGCACTGTCCTATGTTGGAAACCCAGAGACTGGCTGTGCCACACATTTTTTGTGGTCCTGTGCATGGTAAAGTGCTGCCATCGATGCTTCTAGGTGCTCTGCACTGATTTCCTTTCATAGAAAGTAACATGTGAGGCACTCAGGCTCTTCATTAATGTTAGTGATTATTTGAAGTAGTGGAGCTTTTAGCCTCTACCTCTGCAGTGGAGCCATTGTGGGAGGACATATATTGCCATAACTGACAGTGTAATTACTCTGATGTAAATAAAATTATGGAAAAGTACAAAATTTAGTTTCTTCAGATACATGTGACACATCTTTTAGCTGTAGAGCAATTCTTGCCATTTGTATGATGGCTGCAGTACATGGGACCTTACTAAGGTCATAGTTACTTATACCATCACAGCTCTGGCAGAGCAGTTATCCCACCACCTGACATGCTCAGCTGCAACTTCACATCTCTTCATCCAGATCTTTGGCAGAGCAGGATGGGCTGGGAGTCCCTGTATGTAACAGTTACTCGGCTTGCTCCATTTGTAAATGGAACTGTTTGCAGTGTTTGGTATGAGATTTGAAACTTGCGTGTCTAGAGTTGACCCTAAATCAAGCAGTGTGTATGTGCTTATTAAAGTGAATTCAGCACCATCACATGTTTGTTAATGACTATATTAAATTCTGTAGGTTCTGCATGTAAATATTATTGAACTCATGCAGAACATGTCTATATCTTGAGTGTTGTAGTGGGCCTTTTACTGAAGGGAAGGGGGAAAATAAGGACCTTGCGGGTAAAAACCCAACCAACCCAGTAAATAAAAAGATCCAGTTCTGATGTTTGTAATGGGTCTCAGAAACCTTAATAATGGGAACATTAAAAATGTAGAGCTGTATCATTTAGTTATTTGAATTGATGGTTACAGAATAGTTTGTTGAGAGGCATGCTAGCTGTTCTCTACAGTGACCAAGCCCTCTAGCCAGTATATACAGTGAGAAAATCCAGACTACTGTGCGATCAAGCAGCGTTTCATATTTTGTCTTTTCCACATGCTTTGGCACACCCTAGCTTGAGGTGGGACTGGAAGCGAAACTTCTGGAATACACGAGGAAGACCATTCTTGTGGTATTGCCATCCCAGCCAAAACCAGGAAGCATTGGAAAACTTGCCAAAGAAAAAAAAAAATCAGACTGCTAGGGAGAGTTTGCCAGCCTGGTTTCCAAGCCAAGGGGATTTGGAAAAGCATCTGAATGTTTCAGAGGTTATCCAAACCAGACCAGCAGACTTTCACTCACTATTCAGTGTACGAGTACAGCCCTCTGAGCTGCGCTGTCATTGAGGAGGTTCCTATATTTGGTTGCTTATTAGCAGCTCTGACCTGCCAACTGTAATAACTTATTTCCCTATAACCAAAGGCTGTCCTGCTGTCCAGCCAACCTCAAACTGCAAGTTAAAAAGTCTTTTTCTTTAAAAAAACTAATGGGGGGGGGGGGGGAGAGAACACACCAAAAAGCCAGTCTTGAAGTTGTTCTAGAAGAGTCTCTACCTATCATCCTCTCCAAATGTCATGTAAAGGCAAGCAGCTCCTGTCCTTTCTTCTTCAGCCTTAACTCTACCACCAGCCTGCTTCTCCCACCCCACGACAATCCCATTGCCTCTTTGGCCTTTCTTTGCTTTCTAGGATACCCATCTCTTTCTGATTTGCTGGCTTTCCATGTTGGGAGATGCCTTTCTGGTTTTCACAGCTCAGCTGTGAGACTTGGTGCTCTGGTTGATAGCATGTCCTAAGCTCTGTTATTGCCGTCTGCATTCAGGTGGGACTCTCATGTTAAGTGGGACACTTCACTGTACTCCTCAGCAATGCTTGCCCACGGAAGTTCACTTGCAAAGACTGGCTGTTCTGATGTCATTGCGTCTGAAGAGGAGGCATGTTGTTATAAGCCACTGATATTTGTGATGTATTATTGAGAAGAAAATTAGTGAAAACTGTGCTGAAATGTGCATTTATAGACTTAAATAGTCTTTTGAGACAGTCTTAGCCAAATCGCGTGTGTCAGTTTTACAGATCCCAGGGTGGGCATAAAGACAAGAATGTTAATGGTTTCTTCCTGTCAGATTAGTTTATGACCGAAGGTTTTCTTAATAACCAGCAATGATAGCATTAATCTAAACAAACCTATTCACCCTGGACTGCTCCTGACAAAGTGAATCATGGCTGCCTGCTGGCAGGGGATCTGTGTGTTGTCTTCAGGACAGATCCCATGTTCCCAGGATGAAGAAGAGGTGTGCTTATAAATTACCAAACTGTGGCGTTTCTGTATCTTCTCACACCTTGCAAAGATAGGAGCTAAATAACTCAAGTTATGAAGTATAGCGGGGATGAAGAGTGGAAAGGGCTGTAAAACCAAAGCAGCAAATAATTATCGTGAACCCACTTTTCCTGGTGAGTCTGCAATGTAAAGAAAACAACCAACCTGATCCAGGAACTCTAGATAGACACAGGTTTTTTGCCTTGTACGGGAAGCTCCTGGTAACACATGACCTGTCACATTTAAGGAGTTTCAATGCTTGAGATACATCATAAGAAAAAAAGGTCGTTAAAAAAAAGTTTTCTTTCTAGAGAGTTTTATTTATAATAAATTTTGTAAGTTGAGTAAGTAATATTCAGACAGTAAATAATACCACCTCAGCACATTCTGATTACTCAGCAAATGATATAATTCAGTTGCAACAAAACCCAACAGAATTTTCTGTTAGGAGATGTGACAAGAAAACATCCATCAAGACAACTTGTCACCCTCAGTGTTTATGGCAGAAGATCTCCTTCCATAGAGGAACTATCTTCAAGATAAAATTAATTTGGCAAGTTGAATCAGCAAACCTTCTGATTATGTATCAGCTATTTGTTAGGATCAAATCCGAAGAATAAGTTCTAGTTACTTGTTTAATCTTTGAGACTGGTCTCATAAGGTATGTGGAGCTTTCTCAACAGAGAGACCTGAAGTTCATTCCATGCTACAGAACATGCCTAACTACTTCCCTTATTGCTGCAAAATACTGTACCATCTGTATGGTCAGCAAGCAAGGAGGTGTACAGAGTTGTGTGAGGATATGACCAATGGATGGAGAGGGGAGCACACGTGTAGTACAGCTGCAGCCACTGAGAAGGTACCTCAATAGCTATGACTTTGCATTTTGCTTTTCAATTTCTGCTACTTTGCAAAAGGACCAGGAATTCAGCTTCTCCTGTCTCGCTTGTCCCTTCTACTCACAGCTTATTTTCTGAAAAATCATTCTTAAAAGCTTGAAAAAGTGATTCAGTTTTGATTTGAATAAAATATTGCCTATATTAGGTAAATATCTCTTTTTAAAAGATTTTGCTAGGAAGTGCAAGGAAAATTAACATTTTTTTACATCTCTGCCTTCTTTAGCTTGACTGCAAAATGTTATCTTTAGTGCATGCAAAAACCTAGGCAGTTCCTGTCAATAGTAGAAGTAAATTTGGAAAATGTAAGGTTCAGTTTTACAGCCAAGTGAATACGATGGAGTAGGAATTATTCCTGCTTTTCTTCTCTCTAGGCAGCTGTGTCCTCTACTGAGAGCTTTGAGTTTTCTAGCTATGAAGACTTTTCTAGTAAGGGACTTTCTAATCTTTTTTCTATTTTTATTGTGACTCTACCAGGAATAATAAAAGTGTTCAGCTCTTAGCTGAAAGACTTTTGACTTCACTCTAGAAACGATCTATTAGGGAGCATTTTACACCTTTTGCTAGACGCACTGAAGGATAAAAAAAATCTCTGCAAGAAGTCTTCTTACAAAAGGACCATTCACACTACTTCAGTTGTATTTCTGTTTTCAGCTTGACCACGATAGGAAAAAGAACATTTGTTTGCAACAGCTTTTTAGAAGCATGAACTGCATGTGAAACTTTTCCAAAAGAAATAATAGTCTTAAGAATAATGGTATAGCTTATTTACCTTTTGTTTTGATTTTTTAGTGAAAAGAAAAAAGGAATGCAGCTGCTTTTCTTAATGAATCTGTTGGGAGATACACGTAAAGGCACTGGAAAAAGGGGAAATGGAGAAGATAATTCTGAGTATGTGCTGTAATTCTGGGTATCTGTTATGTCAAAAAGAAGTGTTTATAATAGTTAATATGCACTTAGTTCATGATGCTTGATGTCAGTTACATCAGCATAAGTGCAGAGTAATGTTCATGAAGTCCAAAGAATCCCAGCAAGCAAAAAACTGGGCTGAGGTCAAATTCAGACCAGTAGAGTTGTCGTCTTCAATGCCTCTGCATTGTTAAACTAGTGAGGGCTTAAAAAAGGTTCTGATGCTGCAGTCATTTAGTGTATGTGCTGCATATCTAATTACTTCTCTGAGGTCCATGTGAGTTAAATGCTTAACTAGAGTTTTCTGATGTCTACAATACTGCATCCTTTTAAAAAGCACGGGAGGACTGGTTGGTTACTCTGGTCTGATAACCTTCAGAAGTCCATGTTTATTAATAGGCTAGGTGAGAGCTCCGCATTCATTATGGAGTGTCTCTTGCAGTGTTCCCCTGTTTGGGGGAAAAAATTACATCTTGTTAGATCTTAGTGGGAACTAAATTATCTTCTAGCTTAAGTGGAGGTATGCTAGCAGAAGACGTGACCCTATGCTGTTACAAGGCATTGTAAGAAGCCCTGAGCTCTCGAATCCAGTGGAAATCTTTGAAAATATCTCTGTAATTTTAAAGCAGAGGGAATATAACTATTTACTCCTTCTTTTACAATCTGTTTTGGGTTATTCTTTGGTAGTCCCAATGCAGGCTAATAAGATTTTTTAATTTTTTTTAAGAGTGCGTGTTTTGGGGCTACTGCCACTCATTATAAAGAGACACTGAGTGGTTGTTTGGCTTGGTGTCCTGCTGCAGAGTTGAGTAAAACAGCTGTAGTGCTGGCAGCTGGAGTTATTTATAACCTATTGAAATTTAATGGGATTATCAAATAGTCTACTTTTATCCATGTTTACTAATATGTAGTCAATTTTTTTCCTCTTGAACAACAATCCAGGAGAACTATGCTGTTACTGGAAAGAAAATATTCAGTATATGGATAGAGACCACAACAGAGAACTCTTGCCTGTTAGGATGATCACATCTGCCATTACTGAGGGTACACTGGGTACCTGTAAACAAATAATCAAAATCAGTAATATGGGTATATTGGGCTACTATCATAACAAAATTAAAGAAAGGAAAAAATGCATGTCTCTGTGCGATGGGACTTGATTCTTGACACAGACCTGACTTTGCTCTTCTTAAACTCAACAGGTGTATTACTAGGGATTTCAGCGAGAGCATGGCTGAACCGTGTTGAGTACATCTGAAAACTCTGCCTGCAATTAGTACAGTAGACATGAAAACTTGGCTTGGTGGGCTCACAGGAGTATTTAAATTTGCTGCATTGGAAAGGTGACACTATCTGAACCTAGAATAATGCTAATATTTAAGGCCCCTATTTTCTAAAGCATGTACTCCGTTTCCTCTTTATTAATAGAAGCTGTATTTTGGCACTGTGCTGGTTTTGGCTGGGATAGAGTTAATTTTCTTCATAGTAGCTAGTATGGGGCTGTGTTTTGGATTTGTGCTGGAAACAGTGTTGATAACACAGGGATGTTTTCGTTACTGCTGAGCAGTGCTTACACAGAGTCAAGGCCTTTTCTGCTTCTCACCCCGTCCCACCAGGGAGCAGGCTGGGGGGGGCACAAGGAGTTGGGAGGGGACACAGCTGGGACAGCTGACACCGACTGACCCAAGGGATATTCCATGCCATATGACGTCATGCTCAGCATATAAAGCTGGGAGAAGAAGAAGGAAGGGGGTATGTTCGGAGTGATGGCGTTTGTCTTCCCAAGTAACCGCTACACAAGACAAAGCCCTGCTTTCCTGGAGATGGCTGAACACCTACCTGCCCATGGGAAGTGGTGAATGAATTCCTTGTTTTGCTTTGCTGGTGTGCATGGCTTTTGCTTTACCTATTAAACTGTCTTTATCTCAACCCACAAGTTTTCACACTTTTACTCCTCTGATTCTCTCCCCAATCCCACTGAGGGGGAGTGAGTGAGCAGCTGTGTGGGGCTTAGTTGCCGGCCAGGGTTAAACCATGACAGGCACCGTTGTAAGCCGCTAAGATATTCTTGTCTTTTAGGGGAATTTGGAACCATCTTTGGTGTTCCAAGAAGCTCAGTAGAAGTTTGGTTGACTTCAGTATGAGGAGTTGAGCTAGTCTGCAGACTTGACTTGAAGTTTTGTCCATGTTTGTGATGGAAAGATGAAGAAAAAGTGTTACGGCTTTATTTCCATTTCATTTTCCATTGTGGTCCATGCATGCTCCGTGGTCCTTGGGTTTGGAATAGAGCACGTATGGATTCTTCAGAAGAAGACTTTGTTATCCAGATAAAAATGTGCATTTCAGAAGGAAAACACATCTGTGTTGCAGCACGGCAAGTTCAAAGCCAGTCAGAGAAGTTTATGGGAAGCAGCTGCAGGTTGTCTTTGCTAATTAGGAACAGAACATACTTGAGGATTTGACACAACAGGTTTACACGGTGTGATTAGGTAAAGAAAGTTAATGTCTGCTTTTAATAACAAGAGCAAGTAGCAGAGGTGGCAAAGTATTTTTAATGACATCATTTGCCCAGCTGTTTTACACATCTGTAATGCGGAATGTCGTTCCAATTCTGTAACACTTCATCCTTGCTCTTCCACACCTTTGGGATAAGGGATAAAGTTACCTGTTTGGAAGGGAGCAGCCTAGGAAACATTTGTATTTGCAGTTAGTTATCAGCATTGGTCATGTTAAAACATTGGCTAAAGCGTACTGCATTAGGTATATTTTTTTTTTTTAAATGTGCTAATTACTTCACTGTGAATTTGGCACTTATGCAGAGATCCCTGTGTTCTCGGCCAAGCTTACATCTAGGAATGAAACATTTGCAGCAGCTGCAAAAATGTTTTTACTTATTTAGAGCATTATAATGTTTTATAGCCATGAATAATGACAAGTATATAAATCACTCATTAATTTGTAATGTTAGATGCTTCCCCTTACAATGTCTGAGACAATGATGGCACGGAAATGATACGTTAGGTGGCTATACTGCATTTATATGCAGGCACGTGTGTTGACTACGTATATAGGGTCTGTTTCAACTCCTGTTAAATTCAATGGGATTTCCATTTGAGTGGGCTTTGATTCAGGCTCCTTTTCTCCCTTTGTTTTGTAAGGGTGGTGTAGCCCTGCAGAACTACCATTAATGTGGTGCCTAGACTCCTGTTTTCAAAAGAAGGCCTTGTTTTGTGAAGATGCCATGGCCAAGTAAGGATGGGTTCATAACTGCACCCAAAGCATTACTGGAACAAATTTGATTGTGTGCTAGAAAAGAAGAAAATAATAATAAAGTCTCTTACGTTGTGTATTTCTTTTTCATAAACCTGAGCAGTTTGCTAGCTCAGTGGGAAACAAGCGGAAATTTTATTTCAAAATAATTTTGGGATTTGCTGTCTCTTTGGATCAATCTCTTGTGCTCTTCAGCCCAGTAAGCGGTTCAGAAGGGCTTCGTCCAGCTGGTTTGCTCTGTTTATCATTTAGATATGCTCTCAAATAGCTATGATGTGTTTGTTTTTCACATCTAGCGTTCCTTATGACATATGGACTTTCTTAGAATATTAGTACATTGACAGATTGTGCATGGCATGCTTTATGAACATACCTGAGCTGTATGATTTCATTACAGTGTGAAGTAGCCTTCTGTTTGCAAGAAATAATGAGAACACTAACTTTGATACAAAATTGTAGTGTGCCTGGAGAGAAATAAGATACTGACTAATATTTAAATGCAAAATAAAAGAGATTCATGAGATATTATGCTGTGGGTTGGAGAAAGAGGCACTATTTATTGTAATATAATAGTTAAAATCTTCTTGCTGTTTTTCTTTATTACCAGTGCAGGGTTAAGATAGATGGTCTAAACCTTGGGGGCCAAAAAGATGTCTTTTTTGGAAGGACATCTTTTTTTTAAGATGATACTTAACATTGAATTTGCTGAAAGCTTAGGTAATTAGTAAGTGCACAGATAAGTCTAACAGTGTTCCTTTCAGCCAACAGCTCCATTTCATCACAACTTCCTATGTTCTGTTGTGTTAGTGGTTTTGTATGTACATTTTTACTTATTTGTGTGCAGTAATGGTTGACTTTCCATCAGCTTCATTGCAAAAACACATGGGTATTTTTAAAAATCAGAGTTTTTTCAGAACTGTTGAAATGAGCTATAAAATTCCTGCAGGGTTGGAAAGTCTGAAAATTTAATTTGCTTCTGAAAAATTAAATTTTACTTTATGGTGTGGAAAAAAAATGAAAAAGTTCAGGTGGATACCACAAGTCTTAAATAAGCAAAGACAAAGTATGATTTTAGAGCAGGCGTATAGATTCAAAGAGAACAGGAGAACACGTTTTTTTGTAATGAAAAATGAACTTTGTGTACCTTGAGTTTTGTGTTAACTAAGTTAACATTTACAATTTTTCCTTTCTAGTTTCTTTAGGAGATATGCAAGTGATACAATTTAAAAAAAAAAAAAGAGAGAGAGAAGCAAGCAGTGACAACTTCCATCAGTTGGAGAGCTACCATGCAAAACTGGTAGGAGATTGCATATGCTGTACATATTTTGGAAGTGGGAATGTCTGGCCAGGTAATAACAGAGAGTCAAAGTTGCACAGTTTGATTCCCAAGTGCTCTTGAATTGTAATGTGATGTTCAGATGAAGATCTCAGGCCAGAAGCCAAGAATTTGGGTAATATTTCAAGGGTGTACTCAGCACTGAAATTCTTTGTATTTAACACCTCTACGGCACAGGTGTGATGGGAGGTTGCGGGTAATCTGTCTTGTCAGCCCCTAACCTCACCTATGAGCACAACTGCATGTAGAAGGCTCTTTACATGAGCTTCACAAATCTGTCTCCTTTTCTAAACAAAATTAATCCCAAGGTAAGCACTATCTGTTATTCTTGGAAGAGATGGGGATTTCCAATTTAATTTATCTGTGTGTGATTAGAACTACTGATAACTTGCTGAAAAATTGCTAAGAAATTTCTCAAAAACTCAGATGATTCAAATCAAGACTGAACCTTTTTCTAAAAACATATCTTAACTGAACCAAAAAGATGTAGCCTGATAAAGGAATCATACATGAAATTCTGTATGCTGTGTTGTGCAGGTAGTTAGCTAGATGATCGTAAGTTTTCCTTTCTGGCTTTAAAATCTATTAATGCTTCCTATAGCTTGAAAATATTGCAAAGCTTAATGAATCTGAGTAAGAAAAAGCAGATGAAGAATTCAGCTATGTGAAGCTAATGTGTATCTGTGTTGGTGTAGCCCAGTAGAGGAGAGGTTAACATGCATGAGAGGGTTTTCTGCAGCGGGTGCATGGATCCATCCTGGGATGCAGAGAGATCAGGGCTGCCTGGAATGCAGCGTGGTGCAGTTTGCAGAGCCCGGCCGGCTGCCAAGCCATTTAACAGTCGGCTGTTTTTGTTGAAAAGGCTGCTTGAAAAGTTAAAACCTTCTGATTTTTTAAAATCAGCTGGAGAACATTATAGTCACGCAGAACTGAAGGCAGACAACTTGTTAAAATTAGCATTGGCCATAATTAAAAACATGCTGGGGGAAAAAGACCATGAGAAGAAACAGACTCTTGGAAAGCTCCTGACATTGCTAGATGTCTAAATGGAAACGTAGCTTGCTAATTGATTTAAATAATTGCTAGGTTACTACATGCTTTACCCGCTGCAGTAGATACCAAAGCTGTCCTCCTGTGCATGGTGGAGCCCTGGTAATCAGGTCTTGCAAGCCTGGGAACAAATAAAGGGCCTTTACGGAGATGAGCAGAGAAACCAGCTGCTGCATTGTCAGGCTCCCCTGCACCGTGCTGGGGAGAGACTTGTTCCTCCTTTCCAAAATCTGGTGTTAGTCTTTCATTTTTCTGTGTGACAACTTTGCTTCTCATGCCAGTTAGTAATCAGCATCGCTTAGGAATTTGCTTGGCAGTTTGCATCCTCCTCTAGGGCTCTCCTAGAGGTTGTGTGCTACCTTTTAGGTGTAGGTTTGATCCATGCCAGTACGCGGGTTCACACCTGGTCCACATTTAAGACTACAAGCATATACACAGGAAAGAAGATTTGGGAGGGTGGCGGTGGGGAACAACAACTCGGAACTGAGTTCAGCCTTTGCTGTGAGTGCAGATGATGGCCACTGGTCATGCTGACAGGCTTGAGGCCAACTTTGGGCAGAGTGAAGGGGAAAATGGGACATTCTAGGTCTGTACCAGCTTATATTGTGATGGGATGGGCATAGTATGACCATCCCAGCACACTTCCCATTGCTGTGTTGCTGTCTGCAACACTAGAATTCCTATTTGTCAATAAAACGTTGTGAGTTTCTACTCAATCTGCTCTTCTCACCCCTTGCTGTAAGGGTCAGTAAAACTAGGTGTACGGATGAGGTATAGTCTGAGTCTTCAGCAATGCATGTGCTTGCAAGGGCTGTGGGATCTGAAGACAGTAAAGCTGGGGAATACAGGCTGCATCTATTACAGATGGCAATGGAGATGCATGATGGCAAGTCAAGGAGCACATCTGGCATCTGTCTGCTGCCTGCTCCAGGTTCCTGAGGGTGGTGTAGCTGTAAGTAGAGGGAGTACAGTCAAGTTAGCATTATCATCAGGTGCATTTGGAGTATTGTTGCTAAAATAATGGGGCTACCAGCATTTATACCTGCATGAGGAATTTCTCTGCTGGGTAATGTAGTGTTTCTTTTCCATTTGTTCTGGAAAATACGCTTAGTTTTTACAAAAATTATTTTCAGAAGCTCCTATCGTAACTTTTCCTCAAAATAAACATCATTATGGCTTGAACACTACCTCACAGTGTCTTGCATGCTGGCTTCAGATGAACAAGGAGCCTGAGTGAATCCCCCTCCTTAATGTACTATTAGGCCTGATTTTGTAGTGCTGCTAATTTTACATCCATCCTGTCCAATTTAGGAGGAATTTTTATTTCATAGCTATTGCGTATGGTTAGGAAGTGTCCCTTTCCACACATCATAATTCATTTTTCTGTTGGCTTCTATTGTATAACACAACATAAGCGTGAAAAATCCTCTTCTCATTTAGTCTCAAGAAGCCCCATTTCATATCATCATGCAGAGTCTCGCGGTTTGTACATGTTGTTATGAAGATAACAAATCCTGCTTCATAGCCTTATGTAAGACCTACTGGCTTCAATTATGCATTGTAACTCAATGACTACCCCATTAAAATCATAATGCAATTTATATTGGCTTTTACTGCACATTGTAACATGATGATAGGCCCTTTTCATGCGATGCCTTTTGGCTTTTTAACACATCGAAATGTCACAGCCCACCTTTTTATATTCTAATGTAATGAACTCTTTCCACAGCTCTGTCTGATGCTTATTGGCTTCTATGAGAGATCCTATTCCTAATTTAATGAGTCCCTCTTCACATCATAATGTAATTCATGCTCGTTTTTACAGCATATCCTCACACACTGGTGCCAAATCGTATTGTGTCATAAAGCTAAGTGGCTTCTAATGGACATCACACCTCTGTAACCCTGTCGCGCGCTGTAACGTTCGTCTCTGCTGTCTAACATGTTGCAGAAGCCTGGCGGCTCTGCGGACCGTCTGCTTCGGACGTGAGCCCTGCCAGGGCTCACCCAGCAGATTGCTGCAGCTTGTGCTGAGCTGCTGCAGGCTCTTGTGCATGCAAAGTGTGTGTCACAGGCGTGTTTTAAAGGCTATTTTAGAGAAACGTTACCTGCCAGACTTGAATGACTCCTTTGGTCCTCCTTGGTTATCGCACAAATAGTGGGCTGAGGTCCTTTTCTCTCTTCGTGTATTTTAAGCACATGTAGGGTTTATCCTGCATAAACTTTCAATAAGGCTTTTATTTGCTTCCTTAGCAAACTATAATTTTAGGGCTAAGATTGTTTTTTCCATTCCAAAATCCATTTTGGGCTTTTATATTGTCTAGGGGAAGGTTTTCCACAGTGGAAAACCAGAAAATTTCTTTTCAGTTTGTATTACTGGCAATTAGAGAGCACTCTTGTTTGAAGGCAGAAGAGATGGTGACCCAATGTTCTCGTCTCCTGGTGCTCAGCGCTGCTGATATAAATGCCTGCTGTCCCAGAGGTTGCTGGGGAGTAAATACAGTATTTCACTGACTCCTCTTGAAGCCTTTAAATGTTCTTCAGAAGAAAAGGATACACAAATATTTACCACTCCAAGCGGGAACATTAAATAGCATTGGTTTCAATGTATGCAGGTAAGTCTGCTGATTTAGGGCATAACACTGGTTCCCCTTAAAGAGTGTCTCAATGGGGTTCACATCTTAAATATTGTCGGTATAATAAAGCAGATGCTAAAAATGGGATTTATTTTCCCAAACTTCAAATGTCTACATCTTGTCTAGTCCCCTTAGACCTACATTTGTAGGTGGGAGAAATGACAATGTCAGTACATGATCATTGGATTTAGTATAGAAAACTCCTTGTAGCTGAGGCAAGTTGCTCCCTGAAAAGGTTTTCTGTCCACTGATGGAAAATGGGATCTGATGACTAGTTAGATGAAGAATCCCAGTCTTGGTAAGATGACTGTTGTAAAAATATCAAGGCCAGATACTGTAAATTACACATTTGGGATTTATTTTTTTTTGAAAATCTCCATTATATCTTCTGTTGTTCTAAAGTTTTCATTAACTCGTAATGACTCAGCTTTACTCCCTTTCTTATCTGTTCCTTTGTAGCCTGTTTCCCCCCCACCCCACACCTTTTTTTCCTCACTTGACATGCATCCAAGACAATGCTGGTTGTTACTGAATGCTGTTTGTCAGTATTCAGTAGGATCTTCCTTCTCCAGGTCCCTGAGAAGAGCTGGTGAAGTGCATTTCAGCAGCCTAAACACGTGAATGTGTGCAGTGCTGAGAAAGCAGGTGCACTGTGAGACCACTGAATTATTAGTGATTTTGACACACGCCTGATCATTTCTGAATGCTCTTAATGAGCTGTGTGTTCCCTCTCTGTTTCTCCATGGTGCTATAAAAGAATAATCCTTGGCCAGGGTTTCAGGCTGACATGGAATGTGGTCATTCTAAGGGAGCTATCAACTCTTTATAAATCAACCATTTTGTTTATTGCATTACAGATTATACAGATCTGATAGCAATAATTTTATAACTGAGATCCTTTTAACACTGTCATGGGATTTAATTCCCTGTAAAAAGGCAAGTGATGAACTTTTACTTTGTACAGGACAAGCTGTTTTAATTGTTCCTCAAGCTTTGGTAAAAGAAAAACTGGAATGTCAAAACTTTTTAACAGAAGTATGAGCTTCTAATAGCATTGCTGCTGCTCTTCTCCAGGTTTGAAGCTGGGATAGCTCACGTCCCTGTTCTCTTCTGTGGGCTGGGTTCACCAGCCAGATTATATTGACATTGACTCACGATGACCTGATCTTCCCACGAGAAATATTTTAAGTGGGAGGGAAGATCATGGTACGTGGTGGAGTATGAAATGAGATCCATGGAAGGTGGTGAGGTCAGAGCAGTCAAGCTCCTGTAAATCCAAGCTTTGCTATTTCATCAATGCATAGACTCTCAGCATAGCTGAGGTTGGGGGGGGGCTGGATTAGGGGTCCCCCAGAGGTCCCCTAGTCCAGCCCCCCTGTCTGGGCTGGCTCATCTAGAGCATGTGGCTCCCAAGTGTGCCTGGTCAGATCCTGAATTAGCGCTGAGGATGGAGACTCCACAGCTGCTCCAAGCAGGCTTTCCAGTGTTTGACCATCTTGCAGTAAAAACAAGGTTTTTCTATCTTTAAATGGAAATACTGGGTTTCAATTTGTGCCTGTTGCTTCTCATCCTGTAACTGGGCACCACTGAGGAGAGCCTGGCTCCCTCTTTACTCCCCCCATCAGGTATTTATACACACTGATAAGACCTCCTGCTACAGGCTGGACAGTCCCAGCTTGGTCAGGCTCTCCATGTATGACAGATGCACCAGTCCCTTTATCATCTTCGTGGTTCTTTGCTGGCCTTGGAGTTTACCAACAGCTCTTACACACCATGTATTAATGTTGAAAGGACCGTTGTGTTCCCTTGACCTTAGCTTTGAATGAAAGCTTTTGTGATCACTGAATGTAAACCGTTGGCAGTGTTCGTTTTTCAGTGCAATATATATATTCTGTGTGATAACTTGTATGGCTGGAGTCGGTGCAGTAATATTATACAAACGTGTCAGTGTAGGCAATTGGTGAAGTGTTGTGTGGACAGAGCTATAATATGAAAAAGGATGTCACTGCTAAGTACCACTGTTCCTGTCAAGTATGCTGGTAATGACGATAAATTGGAAAGTATTATCATTTTAACATTTAGGCTTTTAGAGAGAGTTATAACTTTATAGAATCATAGAGGTAGAGTTTGGTGCTCAAAGTTATTTTATCTTTATTATCTGTGCCTGACAAATTCAGTAGTTGTACCATCTCCTTACGTGAGTTACCTATTACCAGTTATTGGGCACAGATTAACTTGCTAGTTCTGTAACAATAAAATCTATGCGCTGCGTGAAAACAAGGACAGATAATTTGAATAAATAGATGTAGAATCTGAAATCATATTTATGTTGATTATTTTATAGAGACTGGTATTGGAGCTAAAATAGTAAAAACAAAAAAAATAGAAAAAGTTTTGTAGTAGAATATCTTTCCAGGAAGTGAATATTGCCTCCTTGTGTGTCCTGGTGAATGATACTGTTGTAACAATATCGCAGGACGTGTCCTGTCCACCAGCTAAGGAGGCCTGGATGTGACAGCTTCATTGCCCATCCTTAGAATGCATGGGGTAGGTGTTGCTGGGAGATGTAAGATACTCCTCTCCAACTCTTCTGTTTTTATAGATGGTCGGTGTTTTGGCTCTCAGTCTGAGCTAGCTTGCCTGAAGCAATTAAGAATAGCACTCAGTTGGAGTGAGTGAAGTGATTATTTAATATTTTCTAACTATTTTTGAGTCACATTAGGTGGCCCTCAAGTTTTTTGGGCAAGTATGCAGAAAAGATGATGCAAATCTTCACCTGGATTAAACTGCTCAGCTGGTCGGTTTGTGAGGCAGCAGCACTTCTGAAGTGCAAACTCAATTTACGGCGTGTGGTCAGGGAACAAGTGAGCTGGCTCGTGCAGCAGACCTGTCTCCCTGCAGCCCCTTCCAGTGACTCACGCTCCCAGCTGCCATCCCCTCTTTCAGGTCTTGTATTACCGATTGCAGGCACGGGCAGGGAGTTGAGCAGCTCTGGTCACACCTGCACTAGTGGACTATGGACAAGATAGCTGGATCTGACATCCTGATATGGGAGCAGAGGCAGGTCCAAAATCTTTTCCCCTTATTACAGATAGATCCAGAACATGCTGGTCTTAAAAGCAGGCACTGCAGGGTTTGATGTTTTTTATTCCTAAGCCCCAATCTTACCAGTTACTTCATTTTACAAGTTGGAGAACTCTGCACTTGGTTGGTAAGTCTAGACAATTTATTTACTAAACTCTGCTGGCTGCTTAGATACTGAGCTGGTTTGTGTATTCAGTCCTGTTACGAAACTGTTTTGGCGGCGAGTGGATCCCTTAGGTACAGTAAGCAGGACGAGTAAATACCAGCCTGTCTGCCAGCGTGGGCCCTGCCATTGGAGAGCTGTGCACTGGTTCCTCCAGGCAGCAGCATCACCCTTTCAGAGCAGATGGGAAGCAGTCCCCTTGCAGCCATGGTGACAGTGGAGAACGAAGATCTCAACCCACCAGAGGAGTTGTGTATCAGTGGTAAAGAGAATGAGGTATTTTGTTGATCTGCTGGATTTCAGGTCAAACGCGCGCATTAAGCTTTGCCCACGCTGGAGGACCTTGTTATATGTGTATTTATGTGCATTATCCAAGGCAAGGCTAGTACTCACTCACATAAGGCTGATACCCCATTTCCTCACTGCTTTCTCCACCCTGCCAGCCTGTCTCCCTTGGGGATCGTTAGGCCAAGAAGAAAAACAGTGTTTTGCATAAGCAGAATGATCTCTTCTGCTGCCAGTAGACTATGTGAGCTTGTGCACCTCACAGAAGTGAAGCGCAACTGAAGCAAAAGCTTCAGTTATAGCACCATGGTTCTTTTCATCTGTAGCAGATGATGCAGAGAGCACCCCGTTCCTGCTGCTCATCTTGCAAAGTAGGTTTTGTCTCCCGCTCCTGCCCAGAGGAAGGAAAAATAAAGACATCTTTGAAATTCCCTTTATGTTCTTTCCTGAGACAAGCTTTTTTCCTTGCTGAAGGTATCAAGCTTCAGTATTTCTCACTGGGTGTGCCAAAAAGCCACCTGCTTGTGTGCAGCCCAGTAACTCCGCTGCATAAACATCTGACATCCTCAGCTGAGATCTGCTGTGCTCACAGGGCTGTGGTCCTCATGCCTTCTGCTGGTCTGGCCCCGAGGGGTGCTCTGCTCTCCTCTCCCCCATCAACTTCTCCCTGCAGCACGGGGGG